>NC_090879.1:37873516-37876016 GCF_036669935.1 Montipora foliosa
AGTTCATGCTAACGGGTTAACAATTCGTCGTAAAGATTTCATAGTAACTAATAGCAGCGGTGCTATTAGTTACTAGTTGACCCGTCGCGGTTTCATTAAACGCATTGTCAATGTTTGACAATGTTTTGAAATGATTTTGAAATGAATTTGCAATGCATTTCGGTTCCATTGAAAAATATTGCCAATGTTTCAAAATGCAATGGAAATGCTCCTCAATGCATTTTCAATGCGTTGAAAATGCATTACAACGAAAAAACGCTTCAACGCTATTTTCATTAAGCCTGCTTTTCCCAAATAGGGTCACAAATGCACTGAAGTGGCAGATGAAGAGTGTAGACCCACCCCGTAGGGAATCCTTCACACACAAGAGCGCAAGCTGGATGAGTGGGATGCATTGTCAGAGAGGGGTGCTTACTGGCGGACCATGAGGGTGACGGCTTGGATGTTGAGGTCCATCAGTAACTGCAAAGCAAGAAGAAACAAGTTGAAGAGAAGATTGAGTCCATTAGTATCCGAAGAGATCACTACTCAGTACTGTGAGAACCTATTGGGTGAGAAGAGTTCAGAGAGCAGACCAAGCAAGTTTACAATTGCCAGGATGGAAGCTAGTAGAAGATGAACACACAGACGTTCTCGAGTGTGAAGGCAGAGTTAAAGGATACAGGCCCACATACCTTCCAGGAGGGTCACCGCTGGCTGAGAAGATCGTTGCTCATGTACACAATCAGATAATGCATCTTGGTGTTGCTAATACAATGGCAAGTGTAAGAGAGAGTTGGTGGATTCCGAAGTTGAGAGCAAGAGTCCAAGAGCAGTTCTTGTCCTTGGAGACGAAAAGAACTGTGGAGAGTGGAAAAAAGGGAAGGTGTCGCGCCTCATTGAAGGCAATGACGGTGTTGTTAGAGGTGTGATTTTGTTGCATAAGGGACACACTAGAGAGACCTCTACAGCTAGTTTGTCCATTGGAGATACGAGGAGCGGATCACAGTGTTCACCTGCAAGAGGGGAGGACAGACGAAGTGCAGCCGAGGAACCAGAGAGTGCAGAGACCTGCAGCTCAACAGGCAGCCCAAAGGATTGCAGTACAAATGCGAGCAGAAGAGGAGGACTAAATCTAAACTGAACTGTTTACAAGTTGCATGTTTGATCTTTTGTTAAGGATTGTAAAAATTGATAGTTTCAATTTTTAGGGAAGTTGTGTGCGAAAAGTAACAGACTTAACCCTCCCCCCATAGTCATTGTTGTTATGTGACATTGATCACGTGCACTTTAGTTTCCAAATAAGGCAATGACATGTGAGTGAGAAATTGTACAGTGAATTGTGACTTGAACAGCGACCCAGTTTTTGCGAACTTGCCGATTACAAAGCTGAGTAAAACACAACGCAATCGAGTGAGTTTACAGTTTCCTGATAGGGTGTTCGGTATACAGGCCCATTTTCACTTTGGGGTAAGAGGGAGTCCCAAAACAGGACTATGTTTAAATTGGAGATTTTTTAAATTTGAATCACGATAAAATATATTGCGTGGTAAAGCTCACCTTTATATCTTAAACGATAAACGAAGATAAACGATTGTAGTTTTTGAATTGAGGACTCTTATTAACAGTTCCAGTTGTTATTTAATCGAAGAGTAACGCTTTGACTAGGTTTCACTTCAGTGATTTTGCGAGTGACCAGGATTTAGATTGAATCAAGTCTCGATCGTCGACTTGATTCTCGATCCCCACGAGGATCGAGTCGAGACTGTCACCTTACTTTTGCACGTTACTGTAGGTCTTCAAGTTAAACTTGACATATACATGTATGTGTAGTTAAAATGTTTAAAACCCAATAGACCACACAAAAGTTACTGTTTATTGATAACTATTTAAAATAGATTTGTGGTGGACGATCTCCCACACCTTTCAATAATAAAATATTATACCAAATCAGAGAACAATAATGATAATTATTATTGTTATATAGCTGAATTTTTCCCCCAGAATGGTGCACTCTCATTGGTTACTTTGAGGTCACATCTAACAATAAAACTGTTTCCTGCCAAAAGTTTCTGAGTGGGCAACAGTGCAAAATCATGACATGTTGACTGGCCACCGCCATTGCTGTTGCTGTTCCATTGCAAGTTTTTCTTTTTATGCTACAGTGTATATAACAAATCACTTACATGTAATGACTGGTCCTTCAGGAAACAGTTCATTTTGTTTGCTCGAATTTCAATGTTTCCCTCGGCTGCACCTTGGGGAAACATTGAGATTCTCAGGAAACAAAATGACCTGTTTCCCTCAGGACCAGTCATTAAGTGTTTATTATTGACCAGCCAAACAAAGTGTTCATGTTTTTAATCAGAATAACTGCAATAAAAATTAAAGCAACAACCACAGTTATCACTCTGAGTAACCTCTATGGTTATGAAAACATTTACACTGCACCTGTAAAGCTACCAACTGGGATGTGCTGAGGCTAGGTGAGGAAGGAGGCTGTCCAGCTGATGACTTAACT
>NC_090879.1:37901016-37926016 GCF_036669935.1 Montipora foliosa
TTTAATGATTAAAGACTCAAATCCAAAAGGAGGTCCCCAGTGAAGTTTCAACCCATAGGGACCTATATTTTCTTCTTAAACAGACCCACGACAGGGTGCAACAGTCAAGACCTAGAGGATTAACTTGGAAATGTTACATGTGATCTCAAGGGTTCAGATGGTTAAAGGATGCAGGTTAATTATCATTATGCAGCAGCACTTAAATGGAGATTATAAGCCAGGTTAGCGATGATCTGACCTAATCTATATTTGGTTAGGACAGCGATGTAAAGTTTGAACCCTCACTGGGGCAAAATAATACACATTACATTATCGTAGATAGGCGACTTTGGATAGGATACTACATACAAACAGCGCGGGAATTCACATGAGAAATTGAAAAGTATTATGTAACTAGGAGTTTCAGTGTGAAAGTGTGCGCTGGAATGGAAACTGGGAGCAGTGACTGGCATTTTTTTTTTTAAAAACAGCTGCAAATTTTTGAAGCAAGAGGGTACCCGAAATGTGCGCGAAAGTATTAAAAGATTGAAGAAAGGTGTGCATATCTTTAGCCTGTGTGGCAGGCATTACTATTTTATAAGCAAAGGGATAATTTCAAAACAATGGCATGTCAGTTCATTTTTTGAATTTAAACTCCTGTTTTTCTGAAATTTCTCACACCTTTTCAGCAAAAGAGTTACCTTTTGAGAAATGTTGAGCGTCGTTGAGCAAACGACAATTTAAGTTCATTGGCGAGCTTGAGAATAGACTGCGAGCAGTCTCTTATTTTTCTTTGACATAGTAGAGCGTGTGATTGTGTGACATGCCTCGTTTTTACCACTAATTTGCATAAAATAATAATTTCACCCATCATGCGTGGCTCTGAGGAAAGATGGACGACTGCTCGTGGTCTAGCTCAAGAACTGATTTTCTCTTCACTCAACAGTTGAATAACAATTTGACTCAGTGGTCAAATGTAAGAGGTTCAAAGACTGAACATGTACGGTATGGTTGAATGATGCAGGGTTTTTGTTAAAGCCGGGATGCCGGGACCTTTTCTCTGCTATTTTTATTTTTGTCCCGGCTATTTTACGCGCAGGTTGTACAAGGATTCTTTCAATATGAAGAGAATAGTCAACCGATATTTGTATTTTATTATTTAATATTTTCTTAAACCAAATCGTGCTTTATTTCTCTGCTACTGGGTATTGTTAGTTGTACCACAATTTGCGTACATGTACGTGTAGCTGATTTGGAGTTCATGACAAGATGTTATCAAGTAACAGAAAACACATTGATCGGCGCGCCCTGCTTTCGTCATTAGGGAGTTTAAGCAAATTGCTATGGCGAGCTCTAATACGGCTACCGGAAGTAAATTTCTTCAAAAATGAGACACTGTGCATGTTAGTCGGTTACGGTCAGCCGTAGCGCGAAGGAAATAAAGCGGAAAATCGACCAGTATTTTACCCAAAGGTACCCATTAGGCCTCACAAATTCAAAATTTTCTGGGGGAGGCCCCCCTTACCCCCCAGTGGGAGGGGGACAACCACCTACCACACCTATCCCAACTTGGCACAGCGTGCCAAGATGGCGGCAGAGCCGCAATCCTGGTCCTTGCTATATGTTTAATTATCCCTGCTATTAAAAATCATAACAAAAACCCTGATGATGATCAATGACGGAAAGTACAGTGCAGACCAGAAATATGCGTCCTACGCAGACGCAAAACGCACGCGCGTTTTTTGCGCACACGCGTTTTTAAATGCGCGTTTCCAAATGCGCATTTGATGCGCGTTTTTTCTTTTGTTATGCAAACTCGTATTGTAGATGTGATGTTCATTGTTCCACGAAACAATAGACAGATGATAAAATGAATATTTAATTTCTGTGATCAACTTACCAGAACATTTGAATTGAAGAGCGGTGTCAACTGACCATTGTGAGTTTTCGAAACGAACCTACAAAGTATTAAATTCTTTCGACATTCACTGAATGAAAAATAATAAAACTCTGTTGTCATCCTGCAGCTGACCACTGATAGTTAAGTTATTTTGACCTTTCTGTTGCCGAAACTGCAGTTTGGATCGTTGTCACAGAAAATGCCAGACAACGGAGAAAATAATTATGTAGACGTAGCTTCTGACTTTTCCGGCAATTCTTCGCAATAAAAGTGCTTTGCCGAAAGTTTGGCGAGCTTAAGAATTTCGGGAAAAAAAGAAAACAGCGCTACTGAGGAGTTTTTGTAACATCCCAAGTTTTTCGCGAACGTCAAATACTGAGAATGGCGCCACAGAAGTCGTCATCATGAGATAACTGCTTTGAGGCTCCGACAAGTAAACATTTGGTTCCAGGCTCTCAAACAAAAGAAGACGGCATTAGGGCCGTTTATACGAGATAAAATAAGCCGTGGCTTACTCTAACCGCGGCGTACATAATACGCGAAAGGGACTATTTATACGAGTATAAACTCCCAGGCTAGGATAAACCGCGGCTTGAGAAAGCCGTGAACGTAGATTTTGTACCATTTACATCGGGTGTTCGCGTCTTATGTAAGCCGCGACCAAAGTAAGGCGCGGCTTATTTCCCTTTTTTGTCACACAGGGTTTCACTCCGTATGCTTCCAGCCAACCCCGCGTTAATTCTCCTCCGTAAAGCTTAACTAAAGAAAGAAATTGGTGCAGAAGATATCTTAAAGGGGAGATTTTTCAACTCCGAGCGCATTCCAGTGAATCTTGCTGAAGTAATACGGCTTCAATTCGCAAAAGGACACAATGGGGAGGCGCCTTTTGAATGTCACGCACGCATTACAAAAATTATTTTGAAATATACGAGAAAGTACCAGTATTACAGATGGCGTAAGTAAGTTTTGTTTGCGAATGAATATACTCCTTATTTCGTTGATTTTACTGCATTTCACTGCGCCGTTCGTCCAAGTCTTGCTCTTAGCGATATTTTTCATTGATCGACTAACTTAACTGACCGTCAATTTCTGTTGGCAAAACCGATACCTTTCAAATTGAAAATAGTCCTGTTTTACGTTTTAATCACAGGAAAATATTTATTTCCCTCATTATGTCATTTGTTGATGCAGCGAGAAGTGAAAGTAATTTTCAAATGTCTGAAATTAAATATGAAGCGGAAGCGAGTGCATTGTTGACTCGAATTTCACTTGGAAGCACGCGTTACGTTATTTGAAATTTTGTCAAACACTTCACTGTTGACATAGCCATTGTCTTTCGCTGAAACTAACAATAAAACTTAAACAATGAAAAGACAATGGGCCAACTCATACATACTAATTATCTTTGATGAATGCGCGTTTTTGATGCGCGTGTTACAAACGCAGACGCGTGTGCGCAATTTTCGTATGCTCGTTTGGCACGCGTTTTTTGGGACGCATATTTCTGGTCTGCACTGTACTCGACTTGAAGGCTGTGAGGTTGTCAGATTCCCTTCTATGTGCATGTCATGTCCTCACAGCTATCAATACCCCGGATTCATGATAGCACCACAACCGACTGCGCATGCTTCCAATCTTACATTCCACAAATTTTGATTTTTTCGCTAATATCAACAATAGGCTGCTACCTTGCTAAGGCTCACCAGCAATTACACATAGAGTTAATCAAAATCACAGGTTAGCACCTCAATAATCTCTTACAATGATTAATTTTCAAATTAGTTAGCTTCGAACGAAACGATCTTTCAAGAAAAAAAAACTTAACCAACAAAATTAAGATATTACAATATTGGGTTTTCACCATGCCAGTCATTCTTTTGAACAGTGGACGTGGCACAGTATACTTGAAGCGGCTCTGCTTGTTTTGCGGCATGAAATAATGTTATCTCGGCCGTATTCCCGACATGTAGTTCACAACACTGAAGCAAATCAGTTTAATTAAACAACCATGGGCCTTCATTATTAACCTGTGCAAGCTCAAACATATTCATAACAACATGCACGCATGACTTAGAATCGACACACTCACAGATGAGTATGTTCTGCGACACATGTATTGGTTGACAGTTTGCTGTACACTTAACAACGTCGATGTTAACACGACCATGTAATCCGATATAAACAAAATTTTATTCTTACCTCGTTCCAGCGACTGCTCCGTCGTTTTTTCCTAAGGGTTCATCAAGTTCCACACCAGCCCATTTTCCCTTGGCAAATCCAGTTTCTCCCACATACCTCAGCACACCATGTTTGGAACCGCTCACCACGACACGATCGCCAATTTTTAAGTTCAATTCAACCTCAGTACTTTCACTTGCTACAATTTTCTGACTGTCTCCAGGAATCTGATTTATTTTCGTAAGTTTATCCACTTTGGTAAATATTCCATGACCTTGCAGACATTCAAAATACCTTTGCCCCTGAACACTTCCATCGTTTTTACCCACTGGTTCATCGAGTACCACTCCAGCCCAGTCACCTTTGGCAAAACGAGTTTCTCCAATAAATGATATAGCACCAGGATTAACGTTCCCCACCAAGACACGGTCTCCTAGTTTGAACAAGTCAAGTAAACTTGACTTCGAATTCGATAATTCCGAGGACTGATTTTCTTGAGTCCAAGAAATTTCGCTCCGTCTTCTCACAGACTGCTGTGCTGAATCCGTTTTCGATGATGCGCCACGCAAACTCGAGCTTGAACTTTCTCTCTTGTATTGCAGCCGAGTCTGAGAATTTTGCCTCGAAGGTGGTTTTGGTTGTGCCGTCACTGCACCAGAAGAAACACCTCGAGGGCCAACCAAACGCTCGCGACTCGCACTCATACTCGATCTGCTATTCTCCGAGGATTGTGTCCCCCTTTTAACGGGTCCAGCAGCCGCCTGGCTTGGTTTGGATCCTGGTGCACTACTTTTAAGCTGTAGAGAAGATCCTGTGAGTGAGGAAGAATTTCCAGAACTACCGCGAGGTTTAGCTAAAGGAGTTTGAGTCTGACTTGTTCCAGTGCTGCCACATTGGATTGGCTTAACAATTTTACTTGGCGTCTTAAGGCGCGAAACACCAGACGGTATTTGGCTCATATTTTAGGAGAATAGCCGAGTGGAGTCCTTAATGTTCCGTATTTAACATAACTCAGCCGACTTGCTTCTTTACACCACACATGCTGCTACTTGTCTATCTGTCTCTGCTTCGCAATAGGGAAAGCAGTTGCTTGCGCCTCATGTCAATCTCACTCTTTTGTCCTGGGGCTCGTTTCTCGAAGGTCCCGAAACTTCGCGGGCCATTTACGGGTGTCAGAATGCACGGGGTTGCCAGACCCAGTAGCGTCGGGATCTGCGTTTCATTTGTAGGTTTTATTAACGGGTTGCCATAGGCAATCCCACTCGGAAAATGCGTAGCATTTCGTCGTTTTATTACTGGGTTGACGTGTGGCAATCCCAGTCGGAAAATGGGCAGATTTCTCCGTTTTATTTTCCGTGTCGGTAAAAGTCTTGCCTGTCACTACCCTGGTAAGTAGTGTCTTTGTGCATAGAGCGATAGAGCCTTCTGCGCGTATTTTCTTAGGATCGAGAGGGTAGAGGAAATGCGTATATTTCTCTGGTGGACACAGTAGAATCATTAACTTAGCCTGCAATGGCGTCGAAAGTCATGTAACGCGAATGGCGTTTTAGTGGATCCTTAAACAAAATATACCCTTATGGAGCTCAAGAATGGAAAGTCAACTAGGCAGGCGGTGAAATACAAACACCTGGAATCTTAAAAGCGACGAGTATTGGACTTTGACAACAATCTATCGCCCGTCGAGCCGAAATCAAAGTGAGCTGCATTTCTAATATTTTCCCAAGTGTGCTGTTATGTAGAACACTGAAACCAAATGGAAAATTCTCTGGTAACTTATGGGTTCAATTCAACAGAGACTGAGAACGAATCGAACACCTTAAGTGGATCTGTGATCAACTCTGCACAGTCTTCAGGTAAAAAAAAAATTGAAAATGTGACAGCCAAGAATTATTTGAAAGAAAGCTTCTCGTCTATTTTGTGCTTCATTATTCAAGGAAAAGGTTCTTCATGGAAACGGTTTGATCCTGAAATTTTAGTTTGTTGTAATCTTTCGTATATTTGACACGACTGAGTTTTTTCTCTTCACGCACGTAATGAAAGAGGAAGGGGTTTTTGCCTCTAATAGCAAATATGTTGTTTGTTTCAAAAAAGTGTTCGCTGGAAAAGGTGGCCTTTGTGAATTCATCATGTTTTATAATATGCGAGCTTAACTGGATAGTTTTTATGGTAATAGTAAAGCATTTTCGTGTCAAAATGAGGTTAGTGTCTTTCTGTTGTGCTAACTTAATTAAATTTAAATTTAAATATTAACCAACAATGGCTTCGAAAGTCATTACAACGCGAATGGCGTTTTAATGCCTCTTATGTTGTTTGTTTCAATTAAATGTTTTGCTGGAAAAGGATTCTGTGATATTTTCTGCCTTTGTGAATTATAATATCATGTTGTGTATTGAATTTTCGAGCTTAAGGTTGAAATGGAATACGGGAGGATATTTTTGGTATTGCTTTGTAGGCAGGAAAGGTTCACGAAAATGGACAGGTCTGTTGGAAGCGTGCTTGAGTTTCCGAACAAAATGAGCCCCAAAATCAGCAAAAAATTGTGACGCCGATGAATAATAAAGTAGCTGCTATTTCCAAAATGATGGAATTACCTGGTGATAAATAACCTCGTCTTGGAGAGTAAATTTTTGACTTAGCAGAAACAATGGTCAACCTCAATACAATGCATACAATACATATTTAATTGACAGCTCCCCATAGGGGCTTTTCAAGGCCAATGAAACAATGAAACAAGGGAAGAGAACAACAACAACAACTGTTAAGAATCCCAGCTGGCCGGAGGCAAACCAGTTGGCTATTTACAAGTGCAGCTGGGAAGTTGAACTAGGGACTACCACGAACAAATTCAACGAGTGGTCAGAGTGAGTCTTGAACCCGGAATCTCCGAATCTCAAGGCAAGCTCCCTAACCACTGGGCCACACTGCCACAAGAGTTTTGGGCGATTGTGATCTTTGTTTTGACTTCGCTCATTTATTGTCAAACTTTATAACACTTGACAGAAAAAGAAACTTACGAAAACCCGGTATCTTGCCATCATTTGACACAGATGCTTTACTGTTTGGCGAGTAAACATGCCGCGGTAACTTAATCACGGCGCCCGTTGAATTCCGGCGATGTCGCTTTCGATTTTGCGATTTATTTGTGCAACCAAAAGTACAATAAAATTGAACGTAGCAAAAATCTCCCAAAATGTTTGTCGCTGATCGTAACTTGTTATATTCTATATTCACGGTTCCAAATTAATGTTGTTTTCATGTCGTAAATATGTTATTCTCGAGCGACCGTCCTGGAAACTTCCTTCTGCTCTTTCTAAAAACTGTGTATCAATTTACTTTTGCATCAATATTGGTTTTTGCATAAAGCAAGCTAACAAAATCTGTACCTTGCTAAGTTCGCATTTGTTAGCGTTAATAGTATTTTCGGTCCAATGCTTCTGTTTTACGAAAGGGGTGTATGTTTGGAGTCACCTATCCAGATACTAACCCCGCCAGACAGATATTAACTTTAGTAAAAGCTGTCAGATGCTCAGAGGGAACTCTTAAACTTGTGGTGAAAGAAGTTGTGAGGGAGCTTGAAAATTATCAACATGTCAGCCCAGAAGCCAATGTTTCTCACTTCCCATTTATTTTCTTCAATCTTTCTGGGTTCAGTACTTTGCTAGTAACCACATGTCTTCTCAGGCTTTTTACCCAAGACTTCTACCATGGCACTACAATGATAGACAATACCAAAACGATATCGTGCACTGTTAGAGCTACATATTATGCAAGGACAACTTGAATCTCCTGGAAGACAACACACAGCTCAGTTGACATTTTATATGGAATAAATCGCTGTGTTACTTCACTACCACACGTAAGCAATGCGTGTCTATTTTTTCTAAAGAGGACAGGAATTTCTTCTTTCTTGACAACTGATTAATTAATAGGCCGGTAGCCAGCTTTTTAACCTCAGAAAAGGATCTGTTTCGTCGCACGAACGTTTGAGGACCTGTGAGTCAAAGGGCCTCTGCTTGTATGACTTCTGGGTGACCCCTTAAATGGTCTTAATGACCCCCCAACTTGAAAAAAAATTGTCTGGAAGGGTGCACGTACCACAGGCAACCCAGTGTACCCTCACGGAGGGTCTAGTTTTCCGTGTTGGTAGAAGTCTTGCCTGTCACTCCCCTGTTAAATGGTGTCTTTGTGCATAGAGTCTTCTGTGCGTATTTTGTTAGGTTTGAGGGGGCTGGGATAATGCATAGATTTCTCTGGTGCACACAAGAGAACATTTTAAAATTATTAAACCTGCAATGGCGTCGAAAGTCATTGTAACGCGCGTGGGGTTTTAGTGCATCTTCAAACAAAATATACCCTTAAGGAGCTCAAGAATGGAACATCAATTGGATAAACAAGACAAATATATCTGGAATCTTAAAAGCGGGGAGCAATGGACTTCGACAATAATGTATCGGCCGTTGAGCCGAAATCAAAGTGAGCTGTATTTCTAATATTTTACCAAATGTGCTGTTATGTAGAACACTGAAACCAAATGGAAAATCCTCTGGTAACTTATGGGTTTAACAAAGACAGAGAAGGAATTGAACAACTTGGATCTGCACAGTCCTGACAGTCTTCCGGTAACAATTGGAAATTTCACTAATTCTTGTTAGTTAAAGATTATTTGAAGGAAAGTTTGTTGCCCATTTTTTGCTTGATAATTCAAGTAAAGGGTTTTTCAGTAAAGGGTTTGATGCTGAACGCTGGTGGGAAATTAATTTAGTTGCGTTTTTAACACGGAGTGTAATTTGACACAATTGAGTTTCTTGTCTTCACACACGTAATGAAATAGGAAGGGTTTTTTGCCTCTAATAGCAAATATGTTGTTTGTTTCAAAGAATATTTCGCTGGAAAAGGTGGCCTTTATGAATTCATCATGTTGTGTAATATGCAAGCTTAACTGGATAGTTTTTATGGCAATAGTAAAGCATTTTCGTGTCAAAATAAGGTAGGCGTCTTTCTGTTGTGTTAACTTAATTAAATATAAATATACGTAACCATGTGTTATTCTTGTCTGCCGTAAACTTGATTTCCACTCTCAAAAATACCTCCAGAACCTACTTTTTGCGTAGAATAAGCTTTTAGAGTGATGTTCTTGTCTTCTGTGGTGATACTTGACGATTCGGGAACATTCAGATAGTAACAAACTTCATAGTTATTAACCATTTCTTCTGCTTTTGTGCTTGTGAGGATTGTGATTTGCGATAATTCGCAAGTCTGTTTTTGTATCTCATGCCGATGTTCAGATTTTCAATTACATGGCCGCTCAACCTCGCGATTGTGTAAATAGTTCACCCTGAAGTCAAAATAGATACGTCCTCAGGAACCCGACAAAGAAGGCTTCCTGACCCGACAGATAAAATGTAAATATTAAGTTAAATATTACAACAAAATTAAAAAACCAAAGACGTTGTTTTACTCTGAAAACGACGAACGATTTAGTTCATTCAGTTGACACAAGGTGATCACGTGCACCTTTATGGTTGCCTAGCACGTGATCGATTACTTCCTTTTGACAAAACATCATAAAAGTCAGAGACTGCAGAAATCTTCGTCTTTTTACGATCGATTGTAATTAATCTTTCGATGAGAATTCGATACAGAGCTATATATAAAAGCTGTGTTATTTTTTTCCTTTATCTGAGAAGAAACGAGTGAATTTTACTCAATAGCGTGTTTTGTTGTCTCTAAACTGACTTTATTACCATTGCTGTCTTCATTACGTGTTTCTAACCACGTCACTGCATCGTTGTAAAAGTTAATTGTCGGTCGTCAATAAAAAGGGTTATTTTGCTTGCTTTTGTCTTTCTGGAAGCTTTAACTTTGCCCCAGGAGAAAAGTATTTGCTATTAAAATTAATGTTGACTGCTTGTTCAAGTCCTCTGTGGTTTAGCGGTTAGTTACGGTGAAAAGCTTAATACTAAGGTGCCCGGTTCAAGACTCGGTAAGTGCAGTTCAAAGCGATCTCTTTCTCTCATCTACTTACTGGAATTGAATGGGTAAAGGGTACATAAGGTAGTGATAGGTATGACGAATGGATAAGGGGATGGAAGGTTACGAGGGATAGAGACGGACAGAAAGAGAGTAAGAAAAGAAAGAAAGAGAGTAGAGAGGAAACTTGGAGGAGAAAAAGGCGTTTTTTTGGTTTAATTTCAACCCCCCTAAAAAACCGTGCCCCTTTTTTTCAACCACACCTCATAAAGAAAATCCCTTTTCAAACAGTTCATAAATAACCTAGGTTAATTAAATTTACCTAGTTTGATTTAAATGGACCTGAATTTAATTTCAACCTGTAACATTAACAATGAAAAGACAAGTTTTGCATCGTGAGCGCGCACATTTCATTGTTAACACTAGCAAGATATCGGTACCTAAGCGATCTGTTAAGATCACCGATAGTTTCACATGTACCTCCGCAAATGTCATTTATTGCATAACCTGTACGTTATGCAGTAATTTATACATTGGCGAGACAGGTAGACGACTAGGCGACCGATTCCGCGAACACCTTCGCGATGTTGAGAAGAATGACAAGGATGCATCTAAGCCAGTCGCTCGTCATTTTAATCTCCCTAACCACTCCAAAAAGCACATGGCTATCTGCGGCCTTTCTCTACATCTAGGTACGACGGAAAGCCCCTAGAATCTGGAACAAAAATTCATCTTCCAAGTCGGCACCCTTAATCCCCACGGTATTAACGAACGCTTTTCATTTAACTAATATATTCCTATTTTTCACGTTGCCATGTTATCACCAATAGCGTAGCTCCTACTCTACTATAAAAACTACACGCAACCCACAATTCCTCGATTCCCAATGACAACGGTTAAGAAAGACGTTACAATTTGAATAATAATATTTCCAAATGGTCTGGATAGCACAAGTGTTACTAATACTTTTACAAATACAACCACACTTTTGAGTTTAAGGGACATGTTTCGATGTTTCAAACATCATCTTCAGCCATAGTGAGTGTAACACTAAAATCTTTACAAGATAATTCGTATATATATATAACTATCAATACAATGATTCTTTGTAGATTAAATGTTCTTTACAAGTAGGTAAATTCAAACGAACCAACAATATCACAGAGAACACAACTGACATAACGGTAAAAGTTTAAAAGTGTAATGCTAAACTGACATGATCAACTTGTTTGTTGAGTTCGGGTTTCAAGCGCTCTCCTTGCTTTTGAGTTAATAGAAAGAAGTAGCATTATCCATAATTTTGAAGCAAGAAACATCACAATTATTCAGACAATTTTTAGAAAAACTAAGATGCTTGAAAATATGAGAATTTTTATCCCGGAAAAGGTGTTCATTTACATGTGTGTATAAATGCTTGTTGGTTTCACCAACGTAGCGAGCACCACCACCCACACAAGTAAATTTGTATACAACACGTGATTTGAGAGAATCCGGAATAAAATCCTTTCTACCAAAAATGTTGCACAGTTTGAATGGAGAGAAAATTACTTTAAGGAGGCTCGAAATAGTCGCTCTTTTTTTCAATCAAATAAAACTAGTCTGTTCTTTGATACAGTTAGGGCAATCATATCAAGACGAAATTTGGCCACAGTATTAAGTACCCATCGCAAATTTCTCACATTATATTTTCCTCCAAAATAACGTTACCATGGCAACATTTTTAGAAATTTCTTTGAGCCTTAAAATCAAAATAAATTGTCTTTTTTGAAGAAACGGGAAGGTGAAATCTTCTCATTCAGGGTTACCAGATAATGTTAGAAATAATCTCTAAAATATTTAAAATTCAACAAAATCAGTTTGCCAGTTTTTCGGAAAAATCAGTTTTTTTGAAATGTGTCTTAATTTTTTTTTCACCTACAGAATTTTTTAAAATTTGAAAGACAAACGTGCAAAAAATGAAAAAAATTCACTGTCCGGAAGCAAAGATATACACGAGTTAAGTTGCAAAATCAGGAAAAATGAGGGGGTTACAAGATCAGCTTTTACGCATGCGTGACCCGCTCATTCGCGTGCATACTTAACTGGAGCTAAAGGCCAACACAAACGGATTTAAGTGGCCATTAAACCGTTTGTGTAGAATTCTCGTAGTTTTCGTGAATAGGAAATGTCTATTTATATTCATATATATAGGAATTAGAAGAAAGGTGAGCGAAATTAGCGGTATTTGCTTATTTCTGGTGACCCATTTTAATCACGAGCTGACGCGAGCAGCTTACGAATTGCGAGTGCGGCTTACGCGCGCGGGCTCCGCTGAAAACCCTTTCGAGCCTCCTTAACATTTAAGGATGTTCGCGCCCATTGCTACTGTGCATTTTTTCGCGCATGTCACGCACACGTCATGCATCGCAGACAACGAAGATGACGTGAAAGCCTGTGGACCCAGGTCTTCTCGGAAATGTCACGCGTGACGTGACAGTGTGAATATAGCATCGCTTTGAGAACTTCGCAGCGATTTTACTCTCTTGAATGCTCAGTGGCCCCTATTTTTCTTTCCGGAGATCACTTCCTTTTCTGGTTTTGTCCATTTTAGCAAAAAACAAAAAAAAATCTGTCCGTGAGAAGTTACAAATATTTCGCCTTTTATGCTATCCTTAGTCACCTCAGAAAAAGACATCAGCTGCAAAGGTTAATTTAGTTATATTAGTTAAGTTGAATTGAGTACGTTAACCTGATCTAAATTTCATCAATGTAGCTTTTTTATTGCTGACAGTTGTAAGCTAAGATCGTCTTAAAGTAATGCAATCTTCTAAAAGTTCACCTCATGATCTCGAGAACAAGCACTGTGACCCCCCTTTTTTTTCGCCTTTCATTACCTTTCTGTGTGGCAAGTTTTAAAAAAAATTTGTACGTGGGAACATTTTGGGCGGGACGTTAGCGCGAAAATTTTCTAACATTGATTTTTTTCTACAAATTTTACCATTGAAAGATGATGAGTTAGTGATGTCAGAAATGTAAAAAACATGGGAGGTCACCGACTTCGTTTTTGAGAGAACTTGCCTGCCTGAAAAAATCCGACCTCTTTCGCGAATAAGGCCACAGTGTCTGTAAGCCCAAAAATATTGCAGTTACATCTTTGAAGTGAAATGTTCTCTACCAAACTTTGTTTAAGTGGACACATCAAGTGAATTAAGTTAACTTTTGAGTTTCCCTAAAGAACAAGTTCGCATTTAGCAACCATGGTTGCAAGATGGCAGGATTCCATGTCTCGAGGACAGAAATCTTGAAATTTTTTTAACTTCCCATATTCATTTTTTGTTCATTTTTTGACAATGTGGAGATAATTGTAAATAAAATCTGTTTCTGAAAAGAAAAGTAGGGGTCACCGAACATCCCAAGCAAAGCTATAGCAATGGCCATTTGCCCTATCATTGTTCATTTTAGTACTTAGCGCGCGCTCGATGCATGACGTGGCATGTGAATTTGCGTGCACTGTAAGGATGCGCAGTAGAAATGGGTGCGAACGTCCTTAAAGGAGGCTCGAAAGTAGCTCGAAAGGGTTTTCCGCTGAGTGCGTGCGCGTAAGCCACACACGCAATTCTAAAAGCTGCTCGCGTTAGCTCACGATTCAAAGTGGGTCACCAGAAATAAACTAATACCACTAATTTAGCTCACCTTTCTTCTAATTCCTATACATATGGAATATAAATAGACATCTCCTACTCAGGAAGACAACGAAAATAGTACATACACGGTTTAATTAATGGTCAATTAAATAAATCCGTTTGTGTTGGCCTGTAGCTTCACTCGCGCGTGCACTAGAATAAGCAAGTGGCGCATGCGTAAATGCCTATCTTGTAACCCCCTCATTTTTCCTGATTTTGCACCTTTACTCGCTTTATTTATATCTCTGCTTCCGGATGGTGAATTTTTTTCATTTTTTGCATGTTAGCTTAGATTAATTTAAAACGTTTTTCTTTCAAATTCAAAGAAATTCTGTAGGTGAAAAAATAAATTAGCGACACATTTCAAAAAAACCTTATTTTTCGGAAAAACTGACCTACAGATTTTGTTGAATTTTAAGTATTTTAGAGATTATTTCTAACATGCATTATCTGGTAACGCTGAATGGGAAGATTTTACCGTGCCGTTTTTTTTAAAAAAGACAATGTATCTTGATTTTAAGGCTAAAAGAAATGCCTTATATCGTTGCAATGGTAACGTTATTTTGGAGGAAAATCTATGATCATCGGGTACTTAATAACGTGGCCAAATTTTGTCTTGATATGATTACCCTAATTGTATCTAAAACAGAATATGCTGATAATTGATGAAATTTTCTTTCCGGTACAAGATGAATACAAACCGATGTAAGTGTAAAGATGGTCTACCGATGACCAACCAGTCACACAGATTGAACTAAACACAACATAAACTTTACTTCACTCGCACGCCATGACACACAAAAGAGCATGGTTTCAAATTTCCCATGAGTCTAAGTAAGCCCGCGATTTTTAGACTTCCGGTATGAAAACTAGAGTTATTTCCGGTTAAAAGGTTATCAATACATTTCATCCCTTCCTTTTTTTAGAAACAAAGTATAGTGAAAGGAAAATGTCAAAAAAATACATAGTATGAAAAACCGTCCCACACAGACTGCGCAACTAGAACGACACTGTCCAGTTCTATTAAGCAAAGTCTACCAGAGTTCAACACAGGTTCAATGCGTCAACAGAGTATACTTGATAAAGTACATAAGCCTTGACTGTATTTCTCCGGCATTCTGATTGTCCGTCTGGGCCGTGATGTTACTTTACTTTCTTCCAATGTACTTGAGGCAACCGCTGGGCTTACAGCCTCTCCAACTGCTGAGCTGACAGCCTTTTCACTTACATTTTCTGCTAATTCCTGTGTATCCTGTGGTGAGTTGTAACGTTTAACAAAAGAACTGTTCCGCCTGTATTCCACGCCCTCTTTCGACCGAACAGTCACCTCACGGACTTCCTTAGTTTGCACTGTGTATGGGTCACTCTCAAAATTTGCTTCAAGCTTAACAGACGTTTTTGTGTTCTCCGTTTAGTAAAACTTGGTCTCCAGGCATCACAGGATTTTCTACAGCACCTCGTCTGTTGTCAGCATATGCCTTGTGGATCAACTTGTGATTCCAATGATCGTCTCTCACACCCTCATTCAACAGGTTATCAGCTCTCTTCAGCTCTGGAAATTTAGTTTTCAGTTCTCTACCGAACATGAGGAAAGCACGAGTAACTCCTGTGCTTACCTACTTGTTGTGTGTTCCTGTACGCGAGCAGAAATTTATTAAGTTCTCCCCGCCACTCTTTTCCTTCAACGTGAGCCACTTTCAAAGCCTTTAGAAGTGTTCTATTCTTTCTCTCGACGTGTCCATTGGCCTGTGGCCACAGCGGAGGAGATGTCCAGTGTTCTATTCCGTAGTCTGAGAGGAACGTCTGAAACTCCTCACAGCAAAACTGAGGGCCATTGTCGGACTTGAGAGTAAAGGGATATCCATATCTTGAAAATATCTTTGTCAGTACATCCACCACTTTCTTGAATGTGGTCGAACGCATGATTTCCACCTCATAGAATCTGCTGAAATAGTACAAACAAACTTTCTCCCGTCGGACGAGGACCCATCAAGTCTATGGCTATATCCTGCCAAGGACCGGCAGGTGGTTCCACTCTTTTCATCGGCTCTGGAGGCTGTAACTCCCCTACAACCTGGCATCCATGACAAGACTTGCAGACTCGTTCGGCGTCCATTTTTGGCCACCAAACCTTTCTTTTGAGGCGTGCCTTCATCTTTACGATGTCCCGATGACCCTCATGAGCAAGACGTAGGACATCTCCCCTTAGAGCCTCCGGTATGACAATTCGAGTGCCACGCAAGACAAGTTTGCCTAACACGCATAGCTCATTCCTGACACACAAATACGCAGACATCCTACATTAATATTAATAATAATAATAATAATAATAATAATAAAACTTATGTTGCGCACATACAATACAAATATTTTCGTATGCGCATAACAGACAATAAAATCCAAATTAATAAGTCAATTAAAAAGCTATCATAAAAAAAATATATGTATAAATAAGTCAATTAAAAGCTGTCTTAAAAAAGTATGTTTTGAGAGATCGTTTAAAAGATGTGAGGGTCTGAACGTTTCTGATCTCCGCCGGAAGACTGTTCCACAGTTTAGGAGCAACCGACTGAAAGGCTCGGTCACCAAATGTGGGTAGGCACCGTGCCTTGGCTGGCACCAACAGAGTTGCATTCCTGGACCTAAGATTATATCTTGACTGGGGAGCGACAGCAATAAGATCAACCAGTTATTGTGGTGCAAGTCCATAGAGGCACTTGAATGTTAACAGCACAAGTTTGAATTCAATTCTGTATTTGATGGGCAACCAGTGAAGATTTTCTAAAATGGGAGTGATATGACAGATGCGAGGAGTGTTAGTTACAAGCCTCGCAGCAACATTTTGAACTCTTTGAAGTTTATTAATATGAATTGTAGGAAGGCCATATAAAAGACTGTTGCAGTAGTCCAGTTAACTAGTAATAAACGCGTGGGTGAGGGATATGGCAGATTGATGAGACAAATACTTTCTGATCCTACGCATGTTGTAGAGATAATAAAAAGACGAAGTGCAAATGTTATTGATATGGCTAATCATGTCGAGATTAGGGTCAAACCATGATCCCAAGTTTTTCACTTTTGTTGAAGGACATATTCGAAATTCACCAACAACAAGGTGTGAGGTAATTACTTTCTCAAGTTGCTGTCTTGCTCCAAGAATAAGAAATTCTGTTTTGTCGGGATTAAGTTTTAATCTGTCGATCAGCATCCAGTTCTGTAGATCACGAATGCAGTATTGTATAGATGACACAGCAGCAGTTTCGTTGGCGTAATTACCAGGTTTAAAGGCCAAATACAACTGAGTATCATCAGCATAGGCGTGTACGTTGGGCAAGTGTTTATTACAATATTGAACAGCTTACTTGAATAAATGACGAACTGCCTTGGGGTACCCCAAAATCGATACCGAACCGGTCTGATAATACACCATCAACTGTAACTTTCTGAGAACGATTTGATAAGTACGAGGCGAACCAGTCTAAGACTATTCCAGATACACCAAATTCTGTGCGTAAACGGTTTAGGAGAATTTGATGGTCAACCGTATCGAAGGCGGCGCTGAGGTATCCACTGTATAAATGACTATCCACCGGATAACTCAATCGGTTTTGCTAGTGTTTATCCGCTGGATAGTGATTTATCCGGTGGATAGCGTTATCCACCTTTTGAACAACCGGGGCCAGAAGGATAAGAAGCTTAGCGAGTTGTTTATCCATATTCAGTAAGATGTCATTTTTGATTTTGAGTAGGGCTGTTTCAGTACTATGGTTGGGTCGATATGCCGCCTGGAGCGGAGGAAACAGGTTATTCTTAACCAGATGAGACTGTAGCTGACCCGCTGCTGCTCGTTCAACTAACTTAGAAACAAATTGGAGATTACTTATAGCGCGAAAGTTACAAGAGCCTCTGTCCACACGTCTGGGAAGACATCAGTTAAAAAGGGCACGAGTTCATCCAAACATTCTTTGACTGCTTTCGTGGGGACAGGATCCAGAGAACACGATTTCGTTGGTACACTAAGCACATGTTTCTTAACAGAGTCTTTACTGAGGAGCTCAAAATTAGAGAAAAATCCTGAGAAAGATGAGGCCGGTTGGAAACAATTTGCCGATTGAGCTGCTACATCTAACTCAAAGCGAATGTTAGATATTTTCATTTTGAAAAAAGGCTCCCAGTTCATTAGCTAGGGTCAACCGGTTACAGTGCTCTGGAAAAGGGGACTCCTTCACTTGATTAAGCATCTTTTTCGTGATGGTTTCCGTGGATCACCAGACATCTTATTAACGAAGTCGAAGTAAAACTCACGTCGCACCATATTCATAACAGACGTCGTTCTGTTCCTTAAAGCTTTGAAGGCCTGCCAATCAGAATCAAGTTTAATTCTCCTCCATTTACGCTCAGATTGCCTGCGCAACCTTCTTATAGACCTGATTTCATCCGTGAACCATGGTACACGAGTCTTGTGTACAACTGATCTCGTACGAAGAGGAACATGTCTGTCCAGGAGTGCTGAAAGCGTCGTATTATAACTGTTTACCAATACAAGTCGTCAAGGTGACTCGGATTGTTCCATAGCAACTCAGACGCACGAAGATCAGACTTTAACTGTTGACAGTCAATTGAATTTATTTTCCGATAACTTACTTTCTTAGCGCTTGGCTATTCTATCCCAAATTTCGCTTCTTTGCGACGAACCCTTTTTTTTTTTTTTATGAATTCTCGGAAGCAACCTCTCTGCATAACAGGACATCGTGCTCGCTTGTCCAGTACATCACTTTACTGCGTGAAAAAAAAGAAATCTCTTTTAGTTTGTTTTCAACGAAGAACATAAACATAAAGTTAGACTTGAACTTACTTGCCAGTTTTCGACTTTTGTATCGAACTCGGTGGGTCTGCGTGTGGTCCATTCATCATAGCGGTAAACAATTGACCTACAAATGTTTGTTTGGTATTTTTTACAACAAATGACATTTTCATGGACTTAGGAAAACAGCTTTGCCTTTAAGGCAGAAAAAGTAAATTGAATTCTAGGTCAAATTCAGGGAAAACTGCTCAGGTTTTCTGGAAACGCTGCAAATGCAAACCTCGTGCTCTGAACGTGAAGAAGACGCGTTGGTCGACGCGTTGGACGCGTTTTGGACGTGATGTCGCTGGAATCACTTTTGAAACAAAGCATGCGCACTCATTTTGCAGCGGTGTCATTAAGTTATTTTTAGATCCCCTGCGAGATCCGGTATTCCCACGAGGGTTAACTGATAGCCAATCATATATCCTCATTGCGTGGGAATTCGCTCAGCTGTTAACATTGATAAAAATGGGGACATATGATTGTCTATCAGTTAAACCTCGTGGGAATACCGGATCTCGCGGCCCGGGCAGGAGATCTAAAAATAACTTAAGAGGGATTACGATGGGCATAAGGCCAATATGGGGGATTACCTCTCTTACCTTCACACTCTCTTGCAATTTACCATAGCATGGATATCCCACGTCAAAGATGTATGCCATCAAATAGCGTGATACTGGTCACATTGGCATTCATGGAGAGGTGGATGTACGGA
Organism: Montipora foliosa; assembly: GCF_036669935.1. Classification (NCBI taxonomy): domain Eukaryota; kingdom Metazoa; phylum Cnidaria; class Anthozoa; order Scleractinia; family Acroporidae; genus Montipora; species Montipora foliosa. Next base: position 37,920,267 of record NC_090879.1, read on the forward strand.
CGTACGCACGGAAGGTCGATGACGTCATAGCTACAAAACCAAAATTTCTCGCATCGATGGGTTACCATATTAGGCTGATTTAGCAACAGAACGGGAACGTCAGTGGCGACGTCGCGTGCAGCAAAACTACCAATGAGAATTTAGAATAGAGAAGAAAAGAGTCTATTCTATTCTGAATTTTCTGCGCGCGCCGTCGCCACTGACGTTCCCGTTCTGTTGCTAAATCAGCCTGTTGTCTTGACTGCGGTGTTCGGCGTGCGCGCGGAGCTCCGCCACAAATAATCGCATTGACAAGTAAATTTTTTCACTCTTTGCGCCTTCAAAGGTGATCAGTGACCCTATTTTAGACCATTTCATTACGTGAAATGCCGAAGGCATACCACGTCTTAAGGGCCCAGAGACGGATTTTTCGCGCGTTGCTAAGGAAGTGAAATGCCACTTCCGGTAACTGACGTCATCATATATATGAGCTGACAAGAAAACCCACTTACAAGCAAAAGTCACCACACAAACTGTTGTTTCCATCGAAGGTTTTTCCTCGCCCTTCAGAGCGCTCGTTCTCAGATCAACTGCGCATGCGTAAACGAACTGACTTCTGGTTTGAGAAAAAAGCTAAATTTCTGGCGGTTTTAAATTGAATTAATTTTTTTTTTACATGGCACGGTTCACCCACAAATACAGAATATAGCTAAGCATTGATTTTTTAAAATCATCTTTTTTGAAAAAGTTACGGGTATTTCAGTATCGTTTATGTCTTTAAAAAGAACATTTTTCAAAGTAAAAAGAAAACCATGCTTGGCTGGATGCAAAAACGAATACAAATTATCAAACCATCGATTAAATACCAAAAATGCGTAGCACGGAGAAAAATTTAAAGTTTTCTTTTATTGGTCACGTGACCATGGGCGTGGTATGATGACGTCATATTTAGGGTCATTGGCTTACAAAAGTTGGAAACTGACCAAAATAATGCCAAATTCTCTCAAATTACTTAACCATTAAATCCTTAGCAACGCACCCCAAAAAATACGTCAGTGGGCCCTTAAAACCAGTCGACTGTCTTTTTTTTTTGTTGGTAGTCACAAATGTGCATATCCCACGGATATTGAATTAAGCTCTGATCGGGTGAGTTTACCTTTATACCCTTCAGTATTTCCAAACTTCCCTGACGCGATTAGAACTCATTCACAATTGTGTGCTAGCGCGTTAGACCACTCGGCCACCGTGACGCACTTCCGTCAAGTTATCTGGATGAAAGCAAACATTCATTGTGGAATCTTTCCACCCGCCATGGTTAACACAGTGTTAAACTATTCTATAAAGTAGACAGATGCATTTTCTTTGAGAAAGGCAAGCTTTAAAGGTAAGGACAATTTTCTACGTTATTTCTAGATCTTGCTTAGTACTTGTGTGTTCCATAGACCGAATTCATAAATGGCGACCAACAATGTATTCTTTTGTTTATGTGCTAATTAGACTCACTAACCTCGCTCTCAAGCAACATTTCTTTTGTATTTTGTCCATGAAAACGAGGCTAGTGAGTCTAATTTGCACATAAACAAAAGAATATTTTTTTTGTCGCCATTTATGCATGCGGTCTATTCTGAACATTATTTTGCATGGAACGAATACTTCACTAGAAGTATTTTGCATAGAACGAATACTCCAATATTTCTTGGGAACCATTTTGTTCAGCCGTTTTGACGTAGAAATGAAATAAGAAAATAGCTTTCAACGGCCAAACAAAATAAAAAAATGAAATTAAGTTTAAAAGAAAGAATTAGATATTGCCGTCATGGGGACTTAGCAGCGGTCCCCCATCCAAGTACTAACCTCATTCGGAGCTGACACTTGGAGTAATATCAACGATTGTGATCTTTGTGCACTTGTATCTTGTCGAACTCTATAACACTTGCAAACAAACAAAAACCCGCTGTCTTAAATTTGTAAGGGCAGCTTCTCAGCCGGGTACGACTGGTTACGTGTCTTCCTAGAATTTGTTTAAACCATTGAAAACATAAGGACAAATTTTAGCTGATATTTGCAGAGCGGTTGGATTATAAGTTGTCGAAAACAACAGCCAATTTTCAGCAATCGGTGCACTCGTAAAACACGAAATTTAGGAACATAACTCGCACAAAATTCGATGAGTAGTAAGGCCGTTAAATGCAAAACTTCACCAAAGCTGACTATGAAAACATTCACAGGCCCGTAACCAGGATTTTATGTGCTAACAAGGCCAAAGTGGACCAAACTACCGAAATGTATTTTTTATTGTCAGATCCGTTTATTTAGGAAAGTAGCATTACATTACAAATTGTAATGGCAAAGTACACGAGAGGAACTGAATATTTTGGCACAATTGCTGCTAATCTCGCAATCTGATTAGCTAATTTGCCGTTGTCGATAAGAGTCCATACCACACTGCTCGCATCGATGTGTCGCGCAATGCCTTTTTCAGCTCGCGCTCTCAAAAAAAAAACATTCCTTTGACGTTGATATTGTGGTAAAAAACAAATCGAAATGTGGTTTAGCGTGGTCTGTACTCCTATCGACAAAGAATACGCCTCATTACTCTTTTCCCTAACAATTTTTCTTATTGTTTCTGCATGTTGAGCGAGTTTGCAAAAGTCATTAAAAGGAAAGTCTGACGAGTACAAGGTAAGGAGGTTACTTAAGATTAAATCTAAATACGGATTTTTGAGATTCATCAGTTCAGCGTTTTTTGGGAAAGGATTTGAAAAAAGTATTTTGACAAGTGGTTTGTTTGCGTTGTCATGGAAAATAATATCCTTTTTCGGATTTTGCGTTACTTTGACGCTGAAGAATCCCTTGATCCGAGATCAGATATCCGTTTTTGGATTTTTCCAAAAACGCACCTATGGATAAGCTCAGACATCTGTACGCTCATTAAAATGTTCTGAATGGCTCGGGCTACTAGAATGCAGCTGGTTTTAGCCTTCCCAGTGAATACATTACTGCTTTTTCAATTCTTTGATTTTGTTTAAATATCACTGTTAAGTTTTAAACTTCAGTTAAACAGACTACACCCATTAACTTGGATATTGAGTATCAAAATGCGGACCTTTGGGGCCTGTGGAGGAGGAAGGGGGGGGGGGGGGTGCGAACGCACCCCGTGCACCCTGTTACAAGATGTAATCTCTAGGCCGACACGTGACATGTGAAATAACATATTATCAGGGCCTTTGCCTTAACAAAACTTACTTCTATCATCCTATGTTGGTGTGCATGTCCTTTGCGAACGCGAATTGTAACATGGTGGCAGCGCTCTAAAGACCCAATCATGTCCACCACAGGAGGTACGTCCACCAATATAACACCGCCGATAACGCTACGGGCGACAACAACCAGTAATACTGCGAGCGTGGCGAGTCCCGCACAAATAGCATTCCCTATTCAAGGAATTCACCCGCCGACTCATCTCGACGTAAAAGAGAATATCGCAGAAAACTGGAAAATATTCAAGCAAGCGTGGGGCAACTACGCATTCATAAGGAACATACACCAACAGCCTGAGACCTATCAAGTCGCTCTTTTTCTCCACTGCATTGGACCTGAAGCACTGAAAATCTTCAATGGAATGCCATTTGACAACTAAATATTTTAAGCAAGAGCCGATACAACGTAGATTTGATTTTAGTGATGTACTATATTTCGGCTGGCCAAACCAGCCTTCTTCAGGTACAATGAGAGTTTACATTGAATTGCTTCTATGTACATATATATATAGTAAATGGATGTTGACGTAATACTGGAAAAAATGTGATAAAACATGACAGTTACAAAGATTTTGAATTCAAATACTAAGAGTCACGGAAAAATAACGGAAATCACTAAAATAATAAACTGAAAGCTAATACGTTTCTTCGCGGATATTAAGACCGTTGGGATCAATTGTCCTGCCTTTTAAAATTAAACTAGATGCTTCTGTGAAGCATACACTGGCTTGCCTGTGGTACGTGCTACAGAAAATCAGAAGGCACTGAATTGTGTGGTATTGAAATACAGCATTCCAGTCTCTGAAGAATAACAAATAAAAGAGAAGCGAGAAACATTGGCTTCTGGGCTGACATGTTGATAATTTTCAAGTTCCCTCACAACTTCTTTTCACCACAAGTGTGCCCTATGAGCATCCGAAAACTTTGTAATACTAAACTTCACTGAAGTCAAGCCCTGTTTCGCGGGGTTAGTGTTGGGATGGGAGACCAAAACAATAAACCCCTCATAAAAAAACAGAAACATTTAACCGAAAATACTATTAACGCTAACAAATGCGAACTCAGCAAGGTACACATTCTGTTAGCGTGCTTTATGCAAAACAAATATTGATGAAAAAGCAAATAAATATTGATACACAGTTTTCAGAAAGAGCAGAAGGAAGTTTCCCGGACGGTCGATCGAGAATAAAATATTTACGACATGAAAACAACATTAATTTTGAACCTTGAATATAGATCGTTTTCACTGTCACGCAATAAAAAAAACTAGACCCTCCGTGAGGGTACACTGGGTTGCCTGTGGTACGTGCACCGTTCCAGAAAATTTTTTTCAAGTGGGGCGGTCATTAAGAAGTCATACCAGACGAGGCCCTTTGGCTCACAGGTCCTCACACGTTCATACGACGAAACAGACGTGTCCTTGTGTAATATGTAGCTCTAACAGTGCACGATATTGTTTTGGTATTGTCTATCATTGTAGTGCCATGGTAGAAGTCTTTGGTAAATAGTCTGAGAAGACATGTGGTTACTAGCAAAGTACTGAACCCAGAAAGATTGAAGAAAATAAATGGGAAGTGAGAAACATTGGCTTCTGGGCTAACATGTTGATAAACTTCTTTTCACCACAAGTTTAAGCGTGCCCGCTGAGCATCTGACAGCTTTGTAATGCCTAAGTTCACTGAAGTCAAGCCCTGTTGGGCGGGGTTAGTGTTTGGATGGGAGACCAAAATAAAATACCCCTCATAAAACAGAAGCATCGGACCGAAAATACTAATAACGCTAACAAATGCGAACTCAGCAAGGTACAGATTTTGTTAGCTTGCTTTATGCAAAAACAAATATTGATGCAAAAGTAAATAACTGTTGATACACAGTTTTAGAAAGAGCAGAAGGAAATCTCCAGGACGGTCGATCGAGAATAACATATTTACGACATGAAAACAACATTAATTTTGAACCGTGAATATAGGATATAAAAAGTTACGATCAGCACAAACATTTTGGGAGATTTTTGCTACGTTCAAGTAAATTGCAAAATCGAAAGTGACATGGCCGGAATTCAGCGGGCGCCGTGATTAAGTTACCGCGGCATGTTTACTCGCCAAACAGTGAAGCATCTGTGTCAAATGATAGCAAGATACCGGGTTTTTGTAAGTTTCTTTTTCTGTCAAGTGTTATAAAGTTTGACGATGAAATGAGCGAAGTCAAAACAAAGATCACAATCGCCCAACTCTTGTTTATGCAAAGTCAAAATTTACTCTCCAAGACGCGTACGACGTTATTTATCACCAGGTAATTCCATCATTTTGGAAACTACTTTATTATTCATCTGCGTCACAAGTTTTCACTGATTTTGGGCCTCATTTTGTTGAAACTCAAGCACGCTTCCAACAGGCCTGTGAACCCTTCCTGCTTACAGAGCAATACTAAAAAACTTCTCCCATATCACATTTGAACCTTAAGCTCGAAAATTCAATACACAACATGATATTATAATTCACAAAGGCAGAA
>NC_090879.1:37941016-37951016 GCF_036669935.1 Montipora foliosa
TTTTTTTCTTCCCGATTGCTGGCAATAATGCCATCGAACCTGAACGCAGTGTTTCCTTGTTTGAAGAAAGAAGTCAGAAGCACAGAAAAAAGATCAATCGTTGATAATATATCTACATGAAGAATTAATATTTGTGAGAACATATCGTGACTCATTCCAAGCCTTTTTACTTTAATGTAAACTGTTTTTTTTGTCAGTCTCTCTATTCTGCAACACTTATTCATTCACAGTCTAGAATGATAAAAATTACTTTTTGTTCCTTGTCATTGTGGTCCACGCTAATCAGCTTGATTCTGGTGTCCTGGTTTATTCTGCCTTGTTGTCATTCCACCTTGTTCTGGTATATTCCAGTACCATTCTTGTTTATTCCATCTCATTCCGGTGTCATTCGGTTTTATTCCAGACTTGTTCCGGCATATTCCGGTTTATTGCGGTATATTCCGCTTTATTTGTGTGTCATTCCGCCTCATTCCAGTGTCATTCCGGTATATTCCGATACCATTCTTGTTCATTCCGTCTCATTCGGGTGTCATTCTGCCTCATTCAGTTATATTCCGGTGTATTCTGGTATACTCCGTTCCGTTCCTGTGTTTAGTAACACCCAAAATAAAAGATAATTTACAGCTCCGTCCGAGGGCACTGCAGCATGTTTACAGTACAAAGGTTAAGAACATTCCTCTGTGCGCTTTGAACCAATCAAAACCTCATTGCTGAGCAAGTTGAAATTTTTCATTGTGCACTGTGAACCAAAGAAAACACTGTGGGAAGAATAACTTATTAATTTTATAATCTTCTCTTCATTTTTTCTTGCTTTAATTAAGATTTTATCGTTGCCTAGGGAAGCCTTGATATTTGTTTCATTTTAGCTTTAAAACAACGGAAAACCATACAAGGGTCTTTCTGCAGTTTGTTTCTGCCTTCAAGGCCACGTGCGTAATTGCTGTCGTCATTTGAGCTGTCATGCAATGGACTAAAAGTGTTGCGTGACAACGCACAATGGATGTTTTCCGCTCACCAAACTCTTCACCCTGATCCTCTTTGTCTTTCTCGTTGATTGCAAGCCATTTAAGTAGGCCACTGTAGCTCATTATGGGTCATTGTAGGTCATTGTGGGTCATTGTAGATCACTGTAGTTTATTGTTAAGATCACTTCAGGTCATTGTATACCATTGTAGGGCTCTCATTGTAGCTCATTGTAGGTCATTAGCTAATTTTAGCTTGTAATGTACCTCACTGTAGGTCACTGTAGGTCACTGTAGCTCATTTTACACATGTAGGTCATTGTAGTTCACTGTGGGTCATTGTGGGTCATTGTAGATCATTGTAGGTCATTGTGGGTCATTCCTTGTTTTAGTACAGTGTAACTACGGTATAAGTTTTCTGGTTTTCATTTCCCGCTTTCCGGATTCTGGATTCCGGTTCTGGATTCTTTGTTCCGGATTCTGGATTAGCGCTTTTAGTACTGCATGCCCACAACTTTATCTGGATTGCATGATTCAATGAAACATGAGCCTCTGACACGTGGCCTTGCTAACCTAGACAACTTTGCTGGTCGGTTGACATGGCCAACTGACTAGCTTGGAAATCATTTTAGAAGGTTGCTTCCCGATGTAACCGTTCTGATGAGTTTCTTTATGGCTAACAAACATAAAAATTTGTTTAGTAAAAAAGTTATTTTTTTCTTTTTCGTGAAACGTGAAATGACCATTTTATTGGCTGTGAAATGTGAAATGTGAAACAGTCAATTTATGAAGATCCCCCTTAACCACCCCCACCAAAGTAATATTAAATTCTTATCCACAAGCATTTAGCCTTTGAATGTGGCATAGCCCTTATGGACAAACGTTTTCAAAGTACTCTGTACCACATCAAACAGACATTTGAAAAAATTATTGGGAAACAATACGTTTATGTTTAGTATGTTATAACCATGAATGTTTGGAGTGAGTGATCTTGTGGTTTTCAGATTTGGTGGTGTTACAATAAATACAGATGAAGAAAAGTGTAAAGATGAGGAAGAATTTGAAAAGAAATTGGTTTGTAAGTTTTTGTGATTATATACTGTTACTTTTTGTACAAAATTATTGAACCACTGTTGTTAGAACAGTGTGCCATTCTGGTATTCTGAACAATATATCTTTTTGTGAGGGTTTTTCAACCTTGACATGTTGATCACCGAATCATTTCATACATGTATCTTCTGCCCAGATCTCAGAATAATTGAAGTTATATACAAAAGTGACATTAAGGGCTAGATCTGATCTATTTCATCACAAAAGGAGCATGCAGAGGACTGATAAAAGTCCAGTTTACACAGAGATAACTTCATGCTGAAGCTGTTTTTTCACTTAATGGTAAAGTAATTCACACAAGTTTGTATCAGAGGTGATTCTACATGTATGAGGCAAGCTATATATATATGTATGTATTTTCCCAGTCTAAATTATGATTTAGTTATAAAAATTAAAATTAAACCTTGGCTGAGCAGTCGGAGAAGTAGTGTTGATTCTACCATGAGGGTCCTTAATTTTCAACAACATGCAGCTTTCATTAATTTCAATGGTACTTCTTACCCCTTTAAGGAGGCTGGAAAGGGTTTTTCGTTGCTATATAGTATTTGTGAAACGAAAGATACCAAAGAAGGATATTTCATAGTGTAAGCAAACTATAAATATCTTTGCAATACTATTGTTGGGTAATGCTCTAGGGGCACTTATGATGTCATACCTGTTACCACAGCAACCTGTCAGGTCCACAAAAAGGCCCTCTATATTTCAGTTTTCGAAAGTTATCAGAAAAACTAAGTCGGTAACCTACTGCTTTTATTTCTTTGTTGGAAATCTCCCTAAATTCTTGTTAACTTCTTAGAGAGTATGACAAAAGTTATCGAGTAGAATTTAAGATACATAGAAAAAAAGGGCATTTTATGGTTTACAGGAAATTGTACTAGATAACTTAATTCCCCGAAAGTTTTTCATTTGAAGTGCCATCGTGAATGATATGTGTATGCCAAAAATCAAGATAGGTCACCGAGCAAAATCTCGAGATAAAGACAAATTTCTTGCACAGGTTTTATTTCCGGTTCACACGATTTTACGCCATATTTTCACTTTCGGTGTGTTGTGCAGGCTACTTTTGATGAAATTTGATTCATTCAGCTGACACGTGATCCTCTTCACAAGGATCCCATCAATGAATGCAATATCATGTCTGTAATCCCAGTAGGCTGTGGACAACTCGGACACTTGATTACGGTGTTCTGGCCATCCTTCTTGGCATAGGCGCCCTAGCTCCTTGAATACTAGATCTTTCTTTTGAGTTGATCGGATCTTGTGGTTGTCGGCTTCATTTGCAGCGGTGACCTCAAATATCCCAATTTGGCTGTTCTCTGGGAATACTGGTCCTTGATTGGGCGGCGGTGGCGGCGGCACACACCTTGAGAGGCAGTCGGATATGTGCATCTTAACACCCTTCTGATATTCGATCGTGAAATTGTAGCCTTGACATCGCAGTGAAAGTTGTTGCAGCCGGGTGGTTGTGTCTCTTATGTCTCTCTTAATGATGTTGTAATGGACTGTGGTTGCTGACTATCTTGAATCTTCGTCCTTACCGTACTGTCGTAGTGATTGACCGCCCAGGAGACAGCAACCATCTCGCGTTCCAGGTTGCACAATCTCGTTTCTGCGTCAATCAAGCTTCTAGATGAGAAATTGACTGGCTTGCCGTCCTGGAGTAGACATGCACCCAGGCCCTTTTGGCTGGCATCACACTCGATAGTGATTTCTCTCTGTGGGTCAAAGTACTGCAGTGTCATGTTACCATTCACCTCGGCCTCCAGTGCTTCGAGTATCTTGGTGTCTTCCCACACAAATTCTGCATTCTTCTTTATCAGAGCCAGGCAGCCAGGTTGGGTATAAACTCTCCCAGGTAGGTGTATCTGGTTTTAATCCCTTCTTTGTCAGGGTATGGCCGAAGTAATTGTTCTGTTCCAAGAGAGGCACTCTCCAAATCCAAGATGGCGGCTGGTGCGGTGTACTGTTATTGTTCACCGTGTCCCTTCGGATCTCTTTCCTGGAGTATCCTCGAAGGCTCCAACTGTTTCTTTGTGGTCCTGGTCTTTGATATATAAGTCACGTCGCGGTCAGCATGAAGTATACTTGAAGTGTGTGTTCATGAAAGCCCAACTAGTTTATTGCAAACCCCAAAACACATGCTATCTAACTATAGGCACACAAAGAAGCAGTTACTTGATTGTATATACACTGGACTATATTACAGATAAAGGCCTTCTTCTCCATTACCAGAGCCATGTGGACAATAGGTACAAACGATCTCTTCTCACTACTATCATGTCCAATCGTGCAAATTAATCGACTCTCATCTTCACCTGATCTTTTTGCTGCTGGATGTGATAAGCTGAAAGAGATCTTTTTCAAGCTTAAGTACCCGGAGGGACTCATTAATTCTACAATCACCAGATTCATTGAGTCACAAGACCAAGAACAAGCACTTGATATTCAAGTTGATAAGCCCATTAGGATTATTTTTTACTCTTTAAAGTCATTCGTTTATATCACTGCCTTTTATTTTTAAGTGCTGGGCCCCTTACAAAAATACCTGAGCAATTTCGCATTAAAAATGCCACACCAAGGACTCAAACAAAGTTGACTTGTATACACTTTTGGTTTTTTTTTTTTTTTTGACCCAATTTTCTTTTCTTTCCTTTTTCTCTTTGCTTTTGGTCACTGATTTACAAAGATGTATGAATGGTCACCAGTGACTGGCCCCCTTGAAGGAACCCTTGCCGTGGACTAGATATATAGCCTCTCTATCACTGCGGAGGAACTCCCACCTTCAACTATACACCCCACTTGCCCCTTCTGTTTGACTTTTCTTAAGAAACAAGATGTGTGGTACAGTTGCTAACTTTGATGTTGTGTTTCAGCATCATTGGCAAAATTTAAGCAGTGTGCTATCCGAGGGGTATGGCTGAAGATATCAATTACAAACTCTTCATTTATTCCTATTGCTGTCAAGGTAAACAGGGAGAGTTGAAAACACTGACCCCCAGTGCATGGACTGCCCCGATGGACTATGCCATTAATGCAATTTCATGTGAATATACTATTGATTGTAAGCAGAGTTACAATTAGTGCTAAGCCTTAAAACACACATTTTAAACGACGTTGGTCGCCAGTATTTACATCTAAGCACCCATTTTAAAAAGGGTAGCTTTTGATAATTGAATGTGATGGCTGATTACTTCATGTAAGTGAAGTGAGACTGGTTCAATTCTTCTTTAGTAAGTAGATAATCAATTCAGTTCATTCAATACTACTAATTTGAAATAGTATTTTTTTAGATTTAGTCTACTGTAGGGTAGTCCATTTGGGTAGGCCATGAGATTAGTCCATGGACCAGGGGTCAGTGTTTTCAGGTCATCCACATAAACATGTACATTGGTGTTTGTTACTAACTTAGGTGATAGGCAGAAATGTTAACTTTGTGAATAATCTTTGTCCTCATGGGAAACAATGAAAAACAGTGAAACAGCGAAATAATGAAACAGTGAAACAATTGAGCACCAAAACACCATGTATGACCCCACCATACATTAAATACTAACTGGCAAAGGTTGGATTTGAGATTAAACATTGTTTTAGGCCTAATTAAGGCTAAAACGTTATTGCTCCTAATCACAGTCTTAATCCGAATCCTAATAACGTTTTAGGCCTGGCCTAAAACAATCATATTTAATCTCAAATCTATCCTTTGTTGGTTACTATTCAATGTATGGTGGGGTCATACATTTGTACACGGTGTTTTAGTGCTTTGTTTCGCTGTTTCGCTGTTTCATGGTTTAGTAATGCCCGTCCTCATATGTAAACATAAGGCATATGTGTGAACTTTACATGTAATTTCAGGGTTCCAAAGGGGTTTAGAGCTCCAGGGCTCCGGGCCTAAAAAAGTGGGGCAGCAGGGATCCAAGGCCAAAAAAAATCGGGGCTCCAGGGCTCCATAGCAGCTACTTTAAGACTCCGGGCTCCACTGTTGACTAGTAGACTGTAGTCCCAATTTTCACCCAAAATGAAATCAGGGAATAAATGGAATTTAAAATTCAACGTTTTTCCATCTTTCTTTTGCCTTTCTTTACAAGGGAATAAATGGAATTTAAAATTCAACGTTTTTCCATCTTTCTTTTGTCTTTCTTTACAAGGGTAAACCGAAAACGTAATTAATCTGATTAATGGCGGGAAAACAATGGTCACATGGTCATTCTTGCTGCCGTTTGCCGACTTTGCTCATTGCCAGCAGCCTGTCAGTTGTGTCTTCCGTTTGTGCTTGCTGTCGCGTTTGCTGTAAACTATGTGTTTTCTCTCTAACCTCCAGTTTTCAGCAAGTTTTAGAATTACAGTGCTTCGAATCCTGTTATGTCGACAGGACAGGCAGAGGAAGTTCAAATAAGCACATCTCGAGAACTGAGAGAAAATTTGCTTGACGCAAAGCAGATGGTCAGCAAGATGCACAAACGTCACTCATTACCTGCATTCCCAGTGCTGTTCATGTGGGCAAGAGTTACTGTCAACAACTGTCAAATTGGTTTCTGCTTGTTAGTGGCTCCTGAATTAACATTGTGCTACTTAGCACTCTTAAGCAAGACCCACTTGTGAAGAAGCAACTACATTGTTTGCATGTCGTGGCAGTACAAAATCATGATAGAATGGATGTTGACACACTTCTTGAAATCAGCAGCAAGAAGGTGTTGGAGGTAATCAGCTCTCACAAGGTCATTGTCCAAACACTGGTTCCCGAGAAATAGGGAACAAGAAAGGGGTCCTCAAATCTCCAACATCTGTTTGGCTTTTTATGCGTAGGTCCGTATGGAAAAATCTTGCTTGTTGATTCTGGCAAAGGTGCCCTTTTATCTGCACACCTTCATTACCCTGTTGATGTTGTAGAATTGGTGAAGGGGTTGCATCTGCCCATGTCAGTGGATTACAGAGGTGGTATTGTGATTGTTGCAGAAAGCACAGCAGGTAGGATTGCTGTCCTTGACCTAGAGGGAAAAATGCTCCTTAACCCAATCCGGATGAACGTCAAACAACTTGAGACTACTCTGAGAAAACGGAGTGCTTCACCCTCTGGAAAAAGACCAAAACATGCGCAGCTTGTGGCTAACCTTAAGAAGTGGATTGAAGAAAATAAAAACAATGACGTCAGCAATGAAACCGGTCTTGAAATTCTTAAATGCAACATAAATCTGCATAGACCTTCCCTTGAGTGCTTTTCCCCTATTAAAGATGTACCGCTGCAGCTGTTTGTCGGGTGTGCAGTGATGGCCTGATTATTTCTGGTACAATTCTTTTTGACATCAGCTTAAATTCAGCCCCATTGACAGGTTTAGCCTTCACTGGTGAGGACCTTGTCATCACATCACCTTGTCCAAGTAATGAAGGCATTTTCATTTTGGCAGAGTACGGTAAGATTTCAACCAAACCATCACCGAAGATGATTGTAAAGAATGGCTCAGCAACCTGCGGAACAGCACATGGGATTTGTGCATCCAACACCAAGACAGTCATTTTCACGGATACTGGTGAAATGAAGATAAAATCACTCAATGTTGAATCTAGGGAAATTAATTGTCGGAACAGGCCATTAAGCTGGATCCATTGATGGAAGGAAAGGAACTGCAAGCTTCATTCAGCCGACTGGAATCTGTAGTGACGGGAATTCGTTGTTTGTGGTTGACTCAAGCAGGGCTCAACTGAAACTAGTTACAAGTATGCAACCTGTGAAAGAAATTCTCAATTACTTGTTAGTTCTTCTGAAAACATTTGGTGTTCATTCTCCAGGAGAACAACGTGATGTTTATCCACTTTCTGATGGAATTAAGCCCACTTGAATTCAGACCTGTTAGAGAGGCCAAAGATTTTTCAGATTTCCGAGGTCAACCAAGTGGTCCAAACGATGTCTGACATTCAAAGGCTGATAGACGTGCTTAATGAACTGAACTACTTGTTAATTGAGGTGAACCCCACATACCTCTCCACAGTCTACCTTCACAGTCTACTAATTACGTTGCTTGTGGAGAATCTCTTTGCTGAGATGAGGGGAGGACCTGTAGACACCCCTCAGGTGATTGAATTTGCTCGTCGATTCTCCTCTTCCTCTCGAGAGCTGTTGAAAAGGCTGTCACAATGTAGCTTCAACTATTTCACCTCAAGCAAAAGCTGCTATAGCAGACCCCATTGTTCCATTAGCTTTGAAGACTTACCCAAGATGCCAAAATTGACAATAAGTAAACTTTTTCGGTGGCTATTGCTGAGCTGAGGGAATGGAGGCAGCAGTATAGTCAAAGTGCCCGCCAACAAAGTGTGCGCAACATGAGTACTAAAGACCGGCCAGGTACCCTTCCAATATTAATGCCTACGAGGAGGACATTGGCTCTACAGAGCTATTTTGACTTCTCTAAACTTCAAAGTGGTAATGTCACAGAATTTGCTTACCAGGAAGAGAACACCAGAATCAGGCATCAGAGAAACAAAGATGATGAAAGTTGGCGAATTTGCAGCAGTCAAACATGGCTACTCACCAAAAGAACTGGCAAACAAACCATGCCCATTTTCTGTCATCAAACTCCAGGAGGACGTCATGGCTAACGACCCTGTCAAGAGATACGACTGCTTCTGGTATTCTAAAGATCTTCTGCCCTTCCACTTTACTGATTCTGGCATTGAGAATGGAACTGTGGTATCAGAGGGAATCCTGGAATAGCATGTGTGGATGTGGAAGAGGGATTAGGGTTGAAGAAGAATGGTACAAAAAAACAATGCTGTTGGCATTAGATCAAGGTGACAGCACAACACCAACAGAAAGAGCACTGATTGCACGAGAAGACGACGAAACCAAGAGTGGGTCAGAGGAAATTCCAACCCGAAAGTCAACAAGATCAAGGAAACAAGTCAAAGACAACAACTTTGTTTTTATTTAATGTGTAATCTGTCTTTCACCGAAATATCATCAACCCTGGTCGACCGAGACACGGAAAGTAACTGTTGATAGGAACATAAAAGATAGGACATAAAAAATGATATTAAAGATGTTATTCAGTTTGTCACAAGCGTTGGACAATGAACAAACATTTGACTCCCAGACAGGAGTCCAACCTAAGCACTGAGCTACAGGGATGAGAACTCGCCGTGAGCTACCTGTAGACCATAATTGGTCAATATACGACACTCGTCCTACATACAACTATGATTGGCAATATCGAAAGCATCCTGTATGTGGTGATAAAGATGACCTTTGCCTGCAGAACGTTATATTTTCTTGAGAGCAAGTTACCAACTGTTTAACCTGTACTTTTCAAACATAATTTGAAAATCAAGGAGTGCAATATGTAGCTGGCGCTTTCATCCAGCATGAGAGTCTGGGTAAGTGTTTGGATTGAAAAAAACTGATTCATTTAGATTTATTTTGTTTATTTATTTTTCTGATTTATTTTATTTGAAAAAAAAACTTAAAATTAAATACGAGGGTAACCAACTTGACTTCAGAAAACAAAGAAACAATCAGAATGTGATAATTGCATTACACACCAGACAAATGGCAAAAAGAATGCATCTTTCTATCATCTGTTGCACTTTCTTCTCTCTAGATATCATTTACTAGCAGTCGGCAAACAACAGCAATGAGGACTGAGTACTAAAAATGATTGGACTCCACAGCAAAAAAAATCCAGGGCTCCAGGGCTCTAGGGACCCCCCCTTTGGGACCCTGTAATATTGTTAAAAACTGTTCTCATCTTAACTTAATAATTGGTATAGTTGTTTAGGAGAACAACACACTTTTTGCATCTCACACCATTGTTTAGATTTAAAGTGTTACTTAATGATAAAATAATAAAAATATTGAAATTTTTTAAAGTGTTCCCATGTTGGTTTTCGAAAGATTTGACAGTTGATTCACATGGTTTGGATCAGAGTGAAGAAACCTG
>NC_090879.1:37963516-37966016 GCF_036669935.1 Montipora foliosa
TCTTTGTGCGCTCGTTAGAATGAGCTAACGCAGTAGCTCGTTATTTGACCTTAGAGAATAGCTGGATTCTGCTTTAATAGTTATAAGCTGATATATTTCGGTGCCATACCATTAATTGCCTTATATGTAATCACTAAAACTTTGAATATAATTCTATAATGCACAAGCAGCCAATGAAGTTCAGAAAGCACTAGTGAGATATGTTCAAAGCGCGTTATATTACAAATAAGGCGTTCGGCAGTATTCTGAACACGTTGTAATTTAGACAGTTGAGTTTGAGGCAACTGACCATACAACAGACTATTACAATAGTCAATTCGACTCGTCACCAACGCATGCACAAGCAGTTTAGTAGACTCAACTGACAGAAATTTCCTTATTCGCCTAATATTATGCGGATAAAAGTATGATGCACTTCAAATTTTATTAATATTAGTGACCATAGTTAGCTGCTGGTCAAACCAACAGCCCACGTTCTTGGCTTCATGGCAAGGGGTAATGAGGGTTGGTAATGAGAAGGTAATGAGATGATCACCGACGGCAAGGGGCTCCACACATACCGTAGAGTTCCGATAGTAGCGACCGTCGTTACTTTCGGAAATATCAGCCTTTGGGGGTCGCTACTTTCGGGGAACACAAATCGTTTACAACATTTTATTTGCATTTCATATGTATAGATTGTGTTTCATAAACAGAAGATAACAATGATAGATACAGAAAAAAACCGTATATAGAAAACTATATAGTTTTCAATTTCAATTTGAAGGAATGTTCCTGTTGTTAATACGAAATTATACCAGTTTACGATAGTTCTTTCATCGCTACATCAGTGAACTGATGTCAAGGACGAATGGTGGCATAAAGCTTCCCCTTGTTGTAAATTAAACTGCTCGAACTTATTATTGTACATTAAAATTTTGACTATTGATTGACAGCATACCATTTAAAAAACTTGCTCTTGCTTCTTTCGGGGGGGGGGGGGGGGGCGCTACTTTCGGAAGGTTCTTACTTTCGAAGGGGTCACTACTTTCGGGATTTACTAGCGGCCACAAAAAATTGACGTTAATTTTTATGGTAGGCAACAGTACATCAATGCAATCACTGACCAGTTTGGTCGGCATTGGATCAAGGAAGATCTCTGCACACTAGCGCAATGACATCTTCATCACTCAGAGGTGTGAACTCATGAAATGATTCCGCAACTGATCGAGGAAAGTCATAGTCAGCAGCATCACAACAAACCCCCGAGGCAGCGTCATCAAGTTCCTTGCGAATGTTAGTTATATTTGTCACAAAGAAATTACCCATATCATTTGCAAGCTGGAATTTATCAAGATGCGGCAGAAGAGAACTGCCAGTGTCGTGTTTTAATAATCTCCTGGTGGCTCTAAAGAGTTTTCCCTGGTCAGTACTGTTGTCTTCAATAAAGTCCCTTTAAAAGGCAATCCGGGCGCTATTCAGCAGATATGTGACACGGTTTCTGCACGTCTTATAGTGATCAAAATCATCGAGAGAATTCGTTTTCCGCTATTTTTACGCCTTGCCCTTTTTGCCTCACGAATATCCTCATTAAACCATGTACCAAAGTGCCAAAGTACATATACTTTGCACGAAGCAAAGCTCTTTTACAGTAGTTAACCACTACTTCACTATGCATGGACCACGGCTTATCTTTACAATAGATGTTTCACGATTGGTTCAACCGTAACACTAAGAATGCGCGGCATCGTATACTTTAAGCTTCAAAATGTGGCTCTACTCGACGCACTGTTGAAACGAAAAAACATAGCCAGAAAAGAGCACGTGCACAGGATTGACGTACATAATTTGCTTTTCTTCACACAACCCAGTTTTCTGTTATCACACTAAATATCCTGTAGAACGCACTTCCTAATCTTTGGTTACTACTAGTTTCCGGTAAATTACTGCAGGGTCTTCGCCCTTGCTCCTCAAAACAAAAACAAAACGAGGACCAAAAAAAAAAATGGGAACATGTGGCGCCCTTCAGTTGTTGCGTCATTTGTTGAGGACATTCTTTTGCATTCTTGTTGCGTGACGAGTTTACAAAGGAGGCCTGTTTGCCAAACAGTGGCAAGTCTTGTTGCAGGCAGCATTTGCTCTCTTTCTTTTTGTCGTTTATAAATTTTTCTATCGGTTTTTTTCGTTCCTTCTTTCTTTGTATTACGATATCTTATGGCCAATGTATGAAAATATCTACTGCTAAAGTAAAGGAACTTTTTCTATTCAGAGGAGGACATCATTGACGCTGTGAAAAGAGAGGTTTTGGAAGAAACTGGAATTGTAACTGAATTTGTTTCTCTGGTTTGTTTCCGTCACCTGTTAAACTTTCGTTTTGGCTGTGCTGATATCTACTTCATTTGTCACTTGAAGGCATTAAGTCATGAAATAAAAATGGACGCAATGGAAATAGCTGATGCTCAGTGGATGGATGTAAGTCTGATATGCGAATCTCCTCGTGTCACAACTTTAACCTTTTTTA
>NC_090879.1:37971016-37978516 GCF_036669935.1 Montipora foliosa
AAAGAGTGTTTTTACAAGGCTTTCCCGTTGCCACAGTGACATATTACATCACAAGAATTACTGTATCTTGTTCAGCAATAATTCATGTTTCATTTGGTACCACAAATATTGCCAATACATGACACTGTTGTGGTGCCGATCCTACTAATAAGAGCGTCACTTGGAAGCGTTGAAACTGGTTCAAGCCTCCTTAAGCACGCGCCTTTTTGAGACGCGGACGGCAACTGGAAGAGAACTTTTCGCGTTCCAGGACAGTGGTGTCACCCACATTTTTATACTAATCATCTCTAATGGAGAAAAGATACTTGGCAATGTTAATGTGGTTGTGTGAAGACAAGTTAAAAGCCCATTTTCACCCTAGATGCAACACGCGCCCACGATGATTTCGTGTATCACGAAATTACAAAAATTCGAAAATCTCAGAAAGCCTTTCAGAATCTTGTTCGTCCAAAGCTTTCCGTCGATAAATCTTTTAGGTCCTGATTTGAATGCGTTCTCTACTTATCATTTCATAATTTTATCGCAGTATGTTATGTCTATATTTGTTTAATATACTTCTATTTGATACTTCTATTTCAAAGACATTAACCTCTGTCACTCTTTTGAGCACAAGCATCTTTGCAAAAGTATTTTACTTCTGCGTCCCAGGTATCCTAACAATTCGAAACAGACAAAGTAAAAGTAATTTTAAATAAAGTAAGCGTTGCATTTCAGCACGGAAATAATGTCACCAAGCTCGTTAGCTTCAGAATTAATCTATTCCTTTTGCAGAATAGCCGAACCGTAAAAATTCCGCTTTGGTGATTCTTCATTGTCTAAATCAGTCGACTCCATAAAGATAGTAGGTAATTTTAGCGGTTTCACTTGTTAAAATCACCCTCTAAACCACACGACGACCAGGCTATTGGCGATGCTTCTTGTTTCCAAGAGCAGGAACTGGCGCGACAAAAATAGTTGGCCAATCGGAATACGCTATTCGAGATTCAAAACAACTACAAACGATCGCGTTGCGTCTAGGGTGAAAATGGGCCTTAGGGCCTGTTAATGTGGTCACAGTTACCCGAGACAGCCCTCCTCCCGACACACCTTTACCGTGCGTCTATATGAAAATTGTTTGACCGAGACAAAGTTGACCCTACTTAATTATGCATATATTTTAAAACGCATCTCCAAAAAATGCGTATCATCATTTGCCTTTCTTTCTTTCTAGTTCGTTTTTATTAAGAATAGTTGCGTTTTCACATTCAGCAAATGGACTGACAATCTTAACGCAGCAGTAATATGTCGAGAGTTTCCGTTGGCAGCGGTGAGAATTTTGGTGGGAAAAAACTTTTCTTTCGAAGGTAAACGCTAAAAATATGTATAAGCTCCCAAATTGTTTCTTCTTTGATTTTTATTTTATGCGTGCGCATTAAAAATTTTGCTGTCTCGTCTCGGGTGGTCGAGGCAAACTGTTTACATGCAAAAAAGTTGTCTCACCTGCCAGGGTTAGCCTACCTGCCGAGGCGAAACAACTCGCCTCCCCGAGTTGTCTCGCCCACCTCATGTAAACGTTTGATAGAATTTTTTAAACACATGAGTGGAAAAATATCTCGCCATGGGTAATTCGGGGGGAGGGTTGTCTCGGGTACCCCCGAGTCTCGGTCACGCAATTCTCATATAGACGCTCGGTAAAGTTGTCTCGGGAGGAGGGCTGTCTCGGGTAACCGAGACCACATAAACAGGCCTTTCGAAAGGGAAAACAGCTCACTTCCGGTTGCTTAAGCTCCCTATTTTAATTTAGATGATTGCTAGTTGACTATCCGCCATTTTCAGGAAAAAAACGAGAGAAATTAGGGGTGCCAATGCAAAACTGAAACCGTGCTCAGCAGAAGAAAAATCTTTAGTATTTGGTCGTGTAAATGGGTAGTGCCGTGCCGAAAGTGTTTGGGCGTGGTGCCAAAAATGTGCCGTGCCGTGGCGATTTAGCGCGTGTGACTGGGGTTTTACTAGCCCACCGTGTCTCAACTTCAATTAAGACTATTTTGGTGGGAAGGCAAAGCGTATGGGGATCTGTTGACAAGTAATTTCTGTCAAAAGTTAATTGCTTTAAGAGTTTGCCTAAATTTTAGGGTCCTTCCTTATCTGGAGAAATAATTGTTTCCAGACTTCTGGAGATACCCACCGACTGAAAATTCCCGGCATAAAACATGTGAACGTGAGACTGAATGGCCATATTTCTACTAGAGGACATCTAAGATGCCCGAGACGTTTACTAGAAAGTTTACAAATAAGAAAGACGGATTAAACATTTGAAGAAGTCCTAATTCCTAATTGTGTCAGATGCCTTTAAGTGTCGTGTCTTTACCCTAAACAGCTGTTAGCGTAAAGACATGACTCTCTTGACTTGAACCAGTCTGAGACGCCCTTATCATGAACACGGCCATTCACACGGTTGTGGCATAGGCACTTCATGTTTCTTTTTTCACCACAGATATCCACACAATACTGTAATTCTCGTGGCGTTTGCTTGGCCGCTGCTCAAAATGCACTCTTGAGCCTTAACACTCTTGGGCCCATAGTTTACGCAGAGTACCACTTGTGTAATTTTCGTGACTGGGCGGAAATTCTTGACTGTCGGTGTAGACTTACTAAATTTTTTGTGTGCACTCGTTGTTAGCCCGCCCGCGAGCAAGCTCTCCAAAGCAAGGTGGGGCGGAGAGAGGAGAGCTTGCAACGATCACTGCAGAATTTCATTTCCACTCACAAACCAAAAATGTGACGTCTGCCTGTCACTCTGAAAGCCGAGCGCGCGAACTTGGTTTTGAGGAACATGGAGAGATTTGCTCGCAGGCTAACGCGGTGTGGGAAAGACCACCCTTTGTTTGGGTCTTTAACGTCCTATGAGGTTTACATTAAAGGCCTACGATTTATGATGAATGAATTTCTCACTCAGTGCGGTAAATCGTTTTAGTGATGTCAACATTCAGCAAGATTTATTCCTTGCAAGTTATCCGATGTATGGAAAACGTGAAAGACAATGATTTGTTTCTTCCCTTTCCTGCATCACATCTTGGTTTTCTCAAGAATGTCAGTTCTTCAGATCATAGATTGTGTTGGTTGTGGTTCGCGAACAGATCCAGTGGTCTGTCAATTCGTTAAGACACATGACCAGGTGTTTGGAGGGTGTTAAATTCATGCCAATATTCAATGATAAATGTTATGTTTGAATTTGTAACTTTCACTTGAAGGCGGGAGCAGACCGACTGGGGAAAATAAAATTTGATGCATCACAACAAAAGAAGTTGACACGTGACAACATTTGTTTTGAAGTCGGAGGAAGTTGATGGTAGCACCTCTTAGATGGTAGCACCTCTTAGAGTGGCCAAGTGTTTGTTTGGCACACATCTAAGAGGTTATTAGTTGGTCCTATCTTACCTCTTTTTTGTTTGTTAATTTAGCTTGATGAATACATATCAAGTCCACTGGTGAATGCCTCCAACCGGTTCATAGCACTGGCTTTCAAAAGCAACTTTCAGAACAGTGACAATAATTCAGTTAAAATCGAAGCGAATCAAGTTCAAGTTGGGAAAGCGGTTGGAACATTCTTCAGCCTTCCCCTGAGCCAAGAAGCAGCCGTTCAGAAATCTTAATTAATTAATTTTTTAATTTATGTCCTTTCATTAATCGGAAGATTTTGTGTTTCCTGAAAATGATTGTAGTACTTTAATATAGTTTATATATACCAGTACAGTTGACTGTATCCGCACCTGTAGATGTCACTGAACTTGTTTCTCAGCTCTAGGATTTGTGCCGAGGCTTGATCATTCATGTGGTGCCGATATTTTATCAACATGGAAAATTCATTTGATCCAGCTTTTTTTAACTGAGTGTGTAAAATCACGACAAAATACCTAGTCCTCGTTCACTTCACAATCATGTTAATATTACGTTTTACGTCCTCGGTTTCTGTCACGAAAGAAAGAATAAACTATTTCAAGTTTATTTCTCGCGTTGTTATTTCTTATACACTCCTTGCCACAAAATCCACCGCATTTGACAAATCCTTAAGCAAACAAAAAAAAGCTCAGTTGCTGTTTTCTTTGCCTTATAATTTCCTTTTTGGCGAAGCTTCAAATTTAATGTTTCACAATTGGGTACCACAGGCAACTCGACGAAAGTAAACAAGCCAATAATTGACAGATTCGATAACGAAGGCAGCACCTCGGCAAATCCTACCGTTATTGCTGTCCAAGACTGGAGCCACGCAAAGAAGTTACAGTCTTCTTTCCCTAAATGTTTCGCAAATTTTAAATCCTGGATAATTTTCCTTTAAAATCATTACGGTGCATACATTGAATGTATGTACATAAAGCAGCAGATGCTGGGAATTGAAGCTGGGTTTCATTTCGTCGTTTTTTACTGGGTTGCCAGTATGGCAATCCCAGCCGGAAAGTGGATGGGATTTGTTCGTTTTATTTTTTTTATTTTCCGTGTCGGTAAAAGTCTTACCTGTCACTCCCTTGGTAAGTGGTGTCTTTGTGCATAGAGCCTTCTGCTCGTATTTTCGTAGGATCGAGAGGGTAGTGGAAATGCGTAGATTTCTCTGATGGACACATTAGAATCATTAACTTAACCTGCAATGGCGTCGAAAGTAATGTAACGCGAATGGCGTTTTAGTGGATCCTTAAACAAAATATACCCTTATGGAGCTCAATAATGAAAAGTCAGTTGGATAAACTAAGCAGGCGGTGAAAAACAAACACCTGGAATCTTAAAGCGACGAGTAATGGACTTCGACAACAATCTATCACCCGTCGAGCCGAAATCAAAGTTGCGTCCATGTCAGTTACATTCGAGTATATTCTTGTTTCATTCAGTTCACGGAACGACCCGTTTCGAAGCTGACGCTTCACATCTTTTAGTGTGGGTCTACCGCGAAAAGCGTATGCCTTTCTTTGTATGTGTTTTGAGCACCCCAAGAAGAAATCGATTAAGCCAACGCAACGTCGATCTTCAGTTAATCCAAACAACGCATTACAGTGCTCTTCATGATCTGGATTACGTGGTTTGCTTTAAATAACCGAAGTAAACAGTGCCATGTGGCTTCTATTGTGAATTGCCCAATCAAACACCGCCACGTTTTTCTATTGTGCATTTTGCTGCACAGGAAAAAAACAACTGAAATCTAACGTATTTTATAACTCAAGTCCCTACGGGCCCGAGTAATGAAAAGAAGATTCCGACTAGGTTTGCCATACTGGCAACCCAGTAACTAGACCCTCCGTGAGGGTACACTGGGTGGCCTGTGGTACGTGCAGCATTCCAGGCAAGTTTTTCAAGTTGGGGGGTCATTAAGACCATTTAAGGGGTCACCCAGAGGTCATACCAGCAGAGGCCTTTTGGATCACAGGTCCTCACACCTTCGTACGACGAAACAGTTCCTTTTCTGCGGTTAAAAACCTGGCTACCGGTCCATTAATTAATCATTTACAGGAACCCATGACCCGGAGCCTACAAATCTACTGTGTTCGTGTAACGGCGTTTTCACAGACTGATTTATTTTTAGATTGAATTTCCCGCGAATGAGACTCCCACAGGAGCCCGATGACCAATTACAAGAAATTAAGCTGTAGGGTCACCGAACCGCAACTGCCTTAAAATAAACCTACTTGTGAAAACGCCGTGTCACAGACGCTGTATGGAAGTTGCACGCTCCAGATGGGCTCCTGTCATTTATCAGAAAGAGGAAATTCCTATCCTCTTTAGAAAAAAAATAGACAGGCATTGCTTACGTGTGGTACGTGTGGTGTAACACAGCGATTTATTCCATAATGTCAACTGAGCTGTGTGTTGTAGCTCTAACAGTGCACGATATTGTTTGGTATTGTCTATCATTGTAGTGCCATGGTAGAAGTCTTGGGTAAAAAGCCTGAGAAGACATGTGGTTACTAGCAAAGTACTGAACCCAGAAAGATTGAAGGAAATAAAAGGGAAGTGAGAAACATTGGCTTCTGGGCTGACATGTTGATCATTTTCAAGTTCCCTCGCAACTTCTTTTCACCACAAGTTTAAGCGTGCATCTGACAGCTTTGTAATACTAAAGTTTTCTGAAGTTAAGCGGGGTTAGTATCTGGATGGGTGACCTAAAACATATACCCCTTCGTAAAACAGAAGCATTGGACGGAAAATACTATTAACGCTAACAAATGCGAACTCAGCAAGGTACAGATTTTGTTAGCTTGAAGCGAAAGTGACATCGACGGAATTCAGCGGGCGCTGTGATGTTACCGCTGCATGTTTACTCGCCAAACAGCGAAGCATCTGTGTCAAATGATGGCAAGATACAGGGTTTTCGTAAGTTTCTTTTTCTGTCAGGTGTTATAAAGTTTGACAAGAAATGAGCGAATTCAAAGCAAAGATTACAATCGCCCAACTCTTGAGGTTGACCATTGTTTCTGGAAAGTCAAAACTTTCCTCTCCAAGACGAGGTTATTTATCACCAGGTAATTCCATCATTTTGGAAATAGCAGCTACTTTATTATTCATCGGCGTCACAATTTTTTGCTGATTTGGGGGCTCATTTTGTTGAAACTCAAGCACGCTTCCAACAGACCTGTTTATTTTCGTGAACCCTTCCTGCTTACAGAGCAATACTAAAAATATCCTGCCGTATCACATTTCAACCTTAAGCTCGAAAATTCAATACACAACATGATATTATAATTCACGAAGGCAGAAAATATCACAGAATCCTTTTCCAGCGAAACATTTATTGAAACAAACGACATACTTGCTCTTACAGGCAAAAACCTCTTTTTATTTCATTGGGTGCACTCAATCGTGTAAAATTACCATGTACGCAACAATTCAAACCCTTTCCTGAAGAACCTTCTCCTTGAATAAAAATGCACAAAATAGTCGACAAGCTTTCTTTCAAATAATTCTTGACTGTAGCAGTTCCAATTAATATTTTTTTTACTTGACTTTGTTGAACCCATAAGTTACCAGATAATTTTCCATTTGGTTAACACTACACTCGTGATAAATATTGGAAATACAGCTCACTTTGATTTCGGCTCGACGGGCGAAAGATTGTTGTCGAAGTCCATTACTCGTCGCGTTTAAGATTCCAGATCCCTTCTTGAGCTCCATAGAGCATATTGTGTTGACTAAAACGCCATTCGCGTTGCAATGACTTTTGATTCTAGAGGTAATTTTGAGAGTGGAAATCACGAGGCATGGTATATTTAATTAAGTTAGCACAACAGAAGGCGCAAACCTCATTTTGACACGAAAATGCTTTACTATTGCCATAAAAATTATCCAGTTAAGCTCGCATATTATAAAACATGATGAATTCATAAAGGCCACCTTTTCCAGCGAACACTTTTTTGAAACAAACAACATATTTGCTATTAGAGGCAAAAACTCCGTCCTATTTCATTACGTGCGTGAAGAGAAAAAACTCAATCGTGTCAAATATGCGCAACATTACAACAAACTAAATTTCAGGATCAA
>NC_090879.1:37981016-37983516 GCF_036669935.1 Montipora foliosa
TAGAACCTACTTTTTGCGTAGAATAGGCTTTTAGAACGATGTTCTTGTCTTCTGTGGTGATACTTGACGATTCGGGAACATTTTGTGAAAAAATATTTATAACACGTCACACGCGTAACTTGATCGCCCGATTATGCATAACATCCACTTGGCCTTTTGACATCCCATTGAGAAATATTCGCAGACCGGTCGATTTCTCGGAAAGGGTAATTGCTAACGAATAGAGAAATATTTTCACAATAACTAAAAGTTCCTGTGTTAAGCATGGAAATTCGACGAAGCGGTAAATGCGACTAGATTTGTAGCGTGCGTTGCTATTTTTGTGTTTTGACAGATTTTGACAGAATATTAAATTGTGAAAGAATATCTACGGAATACGGATACAAGAATTGTTGTTGTCCAGAAGTTTCGGATTTACGCGAGCGAGCTCAAGTTAAGTGAGAAGTTCTAGCTAACGTTGTTGTTGTTATTGAATCGAAGTTGTACCTACTGGTTACTGCCTGTACACGTCCTCATGGTAAACGTCTCAACTGGACTGATTAAATCTATTGTAGTTGTTGCGTGATCTGATCGTCTCTCTCAGCTTTGAAAAACAACCCACGAAAACGAAACTACATCCTGTTTACCACTCAGCTCGTAGTGCTGGGGAGATAAGTGAGGTTGTTCTATGTCACGCAATCTGGAAGTCGCATAGGCTAACCAGCCGCAAGGCAGTGTTTCCATCCAAAAACGCCAATACGTCTGTTGTCTCGTTATATTGCGCCTTACGTTATGCGTTTAAAAGCTAATTATGCATGTTGATACCAAAGAATACCGTTCAGAGAGTTTGCGTTCACATTTCTATCTTTATTTCTCAAGAGTTTCAATACACAAAGCGAAATAAGAACTAGACCCTCCGTGAGGGTACACTGGGTTGCCTGTGGTACGTGCACCGTTCCAAACAATTTTTTTCAAGGTCATTAAGAAGTCATACCAGAAGAGGCCCTTTGGCTCACAGGTCCTCACACGTTCGTACGACGAAACAGATCTGTCCTTGCGTAATATGTAGCTCGTAGTGCTGGGGAGATAAGTGAGGTTGTTCTATGTCACGCAATCTGGAAGTCGCATAGGCTAACCAGCCGCAAGGCAGTGTTCCCATCCAAAAACGCCAATGCGTCTGTTGTCTCGTTATATTGCGCCTTACGTTATGCGTTTAAAGGCTAATTATGCATGTTGATACCAAAGAATACCGTTCAGAGAGTTTGCGTTCACATTTCTATCTTTATTTCTCAAGAGTTTCAATACACAAAGCGAAATAAGAACTAGACCCTACGTGAGGGTACACTGGGTTGCCTGTGGTACGTGCACCGTTCCAAACAATTTTTTTCAAGGTCATTAAGAAGTCATACCAGAAGAGGCCCTTTGGCTCACAGGTCCTCACACGTTCGTACGACGAAACAGATCTGTCCTTGCGTAATATGTAGCTCTAACAGTGCATTGGTATTGTTTATCATTGTAGTGCCATGGTAGAAGTATTGGGTAAATAGTCTGAGAAGACATGTGGTTACTAGCAAAGTACTGAACCCAGAAAGATTGAAGAAAATAAATGGGAAGTGAGAAACATTGGCTTCTGGGCTGACGTGTTGATAAACTTCTTTCCACCACAGGTTTAAGCGTGCCCGCTGAGCATCTTACAGCTTTGTAATGCCGAAGTTCACTAAAGTCAATCCCTGTTCGGCGGGGTTAGTGTTTGGATGGGAGACCAAAACTATATACCTCTCATAAAACAGAAGCATCGGACCGAAAATACTATTAACGCTAACAAATGCGAACTCAGCAAGGTACAGATCTTGTTAGCTTGCTTTATGCAAAAACAAATATTGATGCAAAAGTAAACAACTATTGATACACAGCTTTTAGAAAGAGCAGAAGGAAGTCTCCAGGAAGGTTGATCGAGAATAACATATTTACGACATGAAAACAACATTAATTTTGAACCGTGAATATAGAATATAAAAAGTTACGATCAGCGACAAACATTTTGGGAGATTTTTGCTACGTTCAAATAAATCGCCAAATCGAAAGTGACATGGCCGGAATTCAGTGGGCGCCGTGATTAAGTTAACGCGGCATGTTTACTCGCCAAACAGTGAAGCATCTGTGTCAAATGATGGCAAGATACCGGGTTTTTGTAAGTTTCTTTTTCTGTGAAGTGTTATAAAGTTTGACAATGAAATGAGCGAAGTCAAAACAAAGATCACAATCGCACAACTCTTGTTTATGCAAAGTCAAAATGTACTCTCCAAGACGCGTTCGACGTTATTTATCACCAGGTAATTTCATCATTTTGGAAATGGCAGCTACTTTATTATTCATCTGCTTCACAATTTTTCACTGATTTTGGGGCTCATTTTGTTGAAACTCAAGCAAGCTTCCAACAGGCCTGTGAACCCTTCCTGCTTACAGAGCAATACTAAAAAACTTCTCCCATATCACATTTCAACCTTAAGCTCGGAAATTC
>NC_090879.1:37998516-38001016 GCF_036669935.1 Montipora foliosa
AAATTGTGAATGACCGTTAATTCTTTGCGAATAAGCGCGCGCATTCCGAGAACATGGCGAATTTTGTTGTTTCGATCTGCGATAATCGAGATAGACAGGTACGATGGAGCTTTACTGTAAAACGAACTCGGTGACCTTTTTTTATATGGAATACAAATTATCCCATTAAAAACGAAAAAAAATTACAAATTTATCGGAAGAAAAAAAGATATAGCTAAAAACGTACACAAGGCCCCTTACCCCGGGATGTAAATTATGATCTTGAAAAAACGACTCGAGAAACGTTGAGTGATTTTTCCATCAACTATGTAAGACAGTGTTCCATATGCTCTAGACTTTCAACCTATCAGGTGTTTTTTCAAGTGTTACTTTAAAAACTCTCTCGTTTAGTGGACCCTGATCCGAAGAAATAACGCGCGTGATTAATAATGGTAATGGGGAAATGAGTGGAGTCCAATTTGGTCTGTAATCATACGAGCTATTAACAAAATCGGACGACCGCGTAGCGGCAGTCCGATTTGTTTAATCACGAGTATGATTACAAACCGAATTTGGACAACACGAAGTGCTGTTACCAATTAATCATAACCATTACAATTTCCGAGAAATCAAAATTAGTGCATTCCTTTTTCATTGTCAAATGTTACAAATTTGTCCATTTTGGTAATCCCCAGTTTGGTAGGGCAAGTGGTTGTTGCTATGGTTATTGTGATAAATTCTGTGATTGGTGGATTAAGCTGAGAGCACTTAATATGATTGGCTCATGTAACTGTCCAATTACAGCCAACTGTCCGATTTCAACCCTACACAATAATTAGCGAAAAATAAAGTAGTTAATGCACCAATCAAATTTGAGGAAATTCTAATGGTTATGATTAGTATCAGTACAGGCATCAATGGGGTAAGATTGGCCCATTGTATCTGTTAAGCAAGCAAGCACGGTGACATACTTTTTATTGCAGTTCTCAAAACAGGGATCAGTAGGGAACATTCAGGGAAAGTTTAAAAAAAATCGTTAATGAGGAATCACCATAACTGTAAAGTTTGTATTTTGTCAATCTTTAAATACCGTAGTACCACAAGACTGACCAGTGCAGTCCTATAATCAAGTTCTCACTTGAACACGCTTCACGAAAATTATTTAACCTTCTCAGGGACCTTCCAAGAAAAGAGTTGCTCAAGTAGACAAATGCTCTTCCTTTCTTCTCTTGCCTTTTCGAAACTGTTTCGACGATGAACAACTGTTATGTGTTACAATGAATTTAATCACATGATTTCGAGTGCAATTTGGAAAAAAATAAGCACGAGTCGTTTTTGTTAAAACGACCAATATTTGTAGTCTTTAAAAATTTACAAGTACTTATTTATTCCAAATTGCTCGAGAAAAATCATGTGATTACTTAATAATATACATGACAAAATTCGAGATGGTTAAGCAGAAGAAACGAACGCGAATCACGGAAAAATTGCGCCATCCCGGGCTCGCGTTTGATTTCAAAACAAAAGATTTGATTGGCTAATTCAGATTTCTATTGTTTCTACACCAAACAGAACACATTTCCAATTGCACTGTGTTACAACTTTGCACTGATGTGACACGTTATTGCACTGTGTTACAGAAAAACTGCACTGCTTTTTTGGCCAATCAGAATTGAGTATTTTTTTTTGTGTATATTATTAATGCTGAAATCAGGGCTACCGATAACCAATCAGATTCGAGAATTTTGAAATAGTTACGATTACAACAGATATTTGATCGGGATTGCAAGCGGAATAATGAATTTTACGATTTCCGTTAAAGAACAACGAATACGGAAAAATGACTGTTGAACAAAATTTCAATCATGAATTGTGAATAAGTTGGAAAAATAATGAATAAATGAGATCCCATTAATCCGCTTCCACCCCCAACCTGAGGTTACTGTAAAGAAAGGTTAAAATTAAAAAAAAAAGTCAAGTCCCTATTTTTTCAGCTCCAAACATCCACTGAATATCTCCCTTTGGCACTGAGTCGTTTAACGTAGTCTGTGGCTTCTTTCTCTGAAATCGCGGATTTCTCCTTTACAAGGGTCACCAGCAAGTTGTGTACATCACGCGCCATATTGCGAGCATCACTAAAACAGAAAACATCGCTTTGCTTTAACAGGTCAAGATTTTGTTCCTTTTCTGTAACCCCTGTCCGGCGGGGTTAGTATTTGGATGGGAGACGTCAAAAATATACCACTATGCACCAGAAACATAGGACCGAAAATTCTATTTTTACGGTCAAAATGCGAACTACTACCGAAATCACTAAACTGTTTGTACCTCGAAAAAATGATCGATCGCATTTGAATTTCGACTATTCACGTGACCATTTGGAGCCCCGATTTGTTACGTGTCATTCTTGATGTGTGAGCGAGGCTGTGGGAAAATAAAGAAACAGACCGCGGCATGAGAAGAATGTGTACGAAGAACTTTT
This sequence comes from Montipora foliosa, assembly GCF_036669935.1. Taxonomy (NCBI): domain Eukaryota; kingdom Metazoa; phylum Cnidaria; class Anthozoa; order Scleractinia; family Acroporidae; genus Montipora; species Montipora foliosa. Next base: position 38,000,978 of record NC_090879.1, read on the forward strand.
CACTGTTTGGAAATGATATGTGGTCACTGATAGTTGAGC
>NC_090879.1:38006016-38011016 GCF_036669935.1 Montipora foliosa
AAGATGCTATGAGAACCATGCAACGATACGGAAGCTTGTGTCCCTGCTTCTTTAGCAATATGAGCAATTACATAATTATCATCTGTGTACCAAAGGTTGCGCCATAAACGAATATCACTCACTTGATCTCTGGAAAAGGCAACGTGCAGATCCTTTAGAGTTCCGTCCTCCGCGTAGGAGTTTAGCTCATCCTCATATATAAAATCTTCGCTTTTTTTACGGCAGCCAAAAAACAACACCGTGCTACCAACTTCTTTACCTACGAAGTGAAAAGGGGGTAAAAAAGACAAAGTTTCTCATGGTCCTTTTCATAATGTATCTGGTCAGGTCATGTATTGCAACCATCCGCCCTACGAGGGATTTTTTGCATAATCCCTTTTCCGCTTAGGACGAACAGAATACCGGTAAACTAACAGAACAACTGGTCAAACTGGATCAAGGTTTGTCAAAAGAAAACGTTTTCCAATTGTTCGAAATACGGGGCGACCTTCCAGCTAACGCTTGGAGAAGGCAGAGAAGGGGTCGGACACGGTTTTTGAACAGGAACACTCCCACTACGTATAGGTCCCCAAAGAACGCTGCCTTAGAATTCTCTTTTCCCTAACTGATGGTTTTAAAGGCGTAACAGCGTCAAGTTGCTTTTGCAAAAGCTCAGTGTGCACAAAAACGATACTCACCATTTTGTTTTTGAATGTGTCTATCCTGTATAAATCCTCGAAAGGGAGCAAGGCCAGTCCCTGGGCCAATCATAATAACAGGAGTCACTGACTTAAATGGAAGTCGAAACTGTGTTTTACGAACAAAGATTGGAACACGAGGAACTTCACCTTCTGCAATTAAACAAAGAGTGACTTTAAATCGAAGTACAAGAATCACTAAGAAAACGTAGCACGCACATTGGGTTTACAGGTGACGAGATTTCACAACTGCGCGGAAAACTCTTTGTCGTCAGAATACACCTTATTCCAAAATGGCCGCCATAAGAGCCAATTTACTATCAAACAAAAGAATACTGAAATGCCGGCAATTTTGGAATAAGTTGTATCACTATGGCATAATCAAGTTTTTAATGACAAGAAAGGAGTTTCGTGATTTTCTTAAGAACGCGATCTCAATTCTAATACTCGCACTAAAAGTCGAACTTCTAGCTAAATCTGGAGGTCGGTAGTCGTACATACAATACACTAGCAAGCATTTTCACCAACCCACACAAACCAGATGTGAAATGTAATGATGTCTTAAGCAACTTCATCGATAATGAATTACAGTGGAACGATGACAATATTCATCACGTGGCTGGCGAAAAACTCAAGTTCATATATGTAAACAAAGGTCAAGTTCTGCGTTCCCAGTAAGGCTAGTGACGTTTTTTTATTGAATCGAAATAGAAGCTTATGTTGGTCCTTCGATACTGCTCAAAGGGCTCCTTTAATAATGAAAATGCACTTTGGCTAACAAGCAAATTATATTTGATCAATTATACTTGTGCAATACATGTTGCATAGTCACCATGACAAAATGACATACACCTACATGTACATGTATGTAAAGAAAAAAGAGTAGAGAAACTCAAAAAGCACAGTGAAGAGACTTGCCATTTTTGCGTACACCCATTCTGTACATTGATTAATTAACAATTATTCCATGAGCGCGCGTTGGATATGAGATGACAGATAGCCAACGAGGCGCGTAGCGCCGAGTTGGCTATAATCATCTCATATCCAACAAGCGCGAGTGGAATAATTGTTTTATTAAAAACGCCCCCAAAATATAGAAAACTAGACTACGATAAAAATGAAAAGGCCCAAAAAATCACGCATATGCTTGCCGTGTTTGTAGATCATGGTATAATGGCTCATAACCCATGATGCTTAGCCAATCAAAACTCTCGAATTGCATTTTCCAATGATCCAGTTTTTAATAATCCCTGATACTATTAAAGATGGGACGGATTACTAATTTAAATGATCAGGTGTTGGCTTTTCCATACCTTTAGGTCTCTTGGTTGCCAACCACGTGGTAGCCACACCCTTTTGAATCCTACCCGTGGAGGTTGTCCATCTTATGAGAACAGCGGTAATATGAATAGATGTCGGGTACATCTGCAATACAGTAAGATAACTGAATGGACGTTTTCGGAGTGCATTCGATACTAAGGTAACTGGTAACTCAAAGTCACGTGCTACAGTATGTAACAACCCAAGAGTCACCTTTGTGAATAAGAGAATGTGTCAAGGTTGAACTTTAGTCGACTCGAACAAATTTGGTGTTTCCAGCCACCGTTGATACAAGGGAGGCAGGCAGGAACCTCTTGTGAAGCTGAGCTTGCATTATGAAAAAATGCAGCGGACAAAATTTTGGTATATCAACATTTGTTTCAAGGTACATACCATTGGGGATAAAGGGTAACAGATGTTATAGCAGTTTTGACAACAACACACAGGACAGCCAGAGAAAGCTTCTAACTCAGTCAGCATTTATGGGACAATATGTAACACGGTACAAACATAAACATGTTGAAAACAGGGAACTTGTACCAATACGCATTTGCGTAACATGCATAACAGGAAAAAAGTACAGTAATTGAAATATTTTGTTTTATTGATGACAGTACCTTTGGTGATGATGAAATGGAGTAATAACGGCACTGCAGACGAGGGAGAAGTTCTAAAATATGATCCAATGGTGGCCTCAGCGATGGAAGATCCTCCAAAACTGCAACAATATGGCGATGTGGCAGTAAAATCCAGTCCTGATATTGTTTCTGAAAAACAGACATTTGGAATGGAGTACGATTTTTTCTCGCATTATTTAAAAGCGTCAATCGTCAATCGTCAATCGTAAAGGGCACTCCGTCAACTTCCATCAATACCAGTTTCGTAACTCAAGGAACTACCAACGTTAAATTAAGTGACTTTACCTTTAAGGATAGAAAGGCCTCCAATGTTTTGTTGTTTTTTAAATAAGACAAAAATCAAATATTTACGCTGTGTAAAGGACAACTTTTTCCCATTCTTCTAATCATAATTTATCCTTCTACTTCCATACTTGTGGGGACAAGAAGTTCGCGGTAAGTTCCTAGCAAGTATGGGTTGTTCCCGTACTTTGTGGGGGCAAATGGAGACATCAGGAACTTCAAATGAACCAATAAAGTGGCCCTAACCTTCAACAAAGGGTTAGATCCATCCAAAGTTCACTAGAAACTTGGTGCTATACTGTACCTTTGTATTTGTTACGGCGACAGAACTGATTAATTATTTAATTTATTACCGGAAACGCACATAGCTTTGATTGACAATTTGAAAGAATTCATTTGAGTGAAAAAGGCGTAAGTTTCAGTTCAGTTAGGGATGGACCATTTTATTTTTTATTTTTTGGTGGGGAGTGGGAGGGGGGGGGGGATGGGCAATTTTGTCTTGTTAAGAATATTTTTTTTCGCCTTTGGGCTGTGAAAGTATTTTTTTAAGCACCTTACGGTTGTGCACGAATTTTTTTTCCCATCGGTTTGCCATTCTATACAAGAATGGAACGGAAAATGATACGTGTACCCCAAGCACTGCTATCTCTCCAGGCTGATGCAGTTTGACAGCATAAATCCATGTGGTGTAGCTGTGCCCCCCAGTCTTTACAGTACCTCTATAGTGATTTCCATTATAGAAGGTAGCCAGCACAATTTGTTTGTTTTTGTGTAGATTAATGAGTTTAAGTACAACCATTCTACAGAGCTCTCAAGTCCTAAAGTTTCCAAAGAGTGAGATGCTTGCTGGAGATTGTACCAAAGGCACAACTGCCCTGTGTTTCTTGTGCCGGAGGTGGCAAAAAATTATAGGGGTGTCCATGCTCCCCCGGAAAATTTTTGAATTTGAAATGCAGCCTCGAGTCCGCGATTTTGATTTTTTAATGCTGCTTGATAAGAGAGCCCATGTTATTATGGTCAGCCTGAGCTAATATATCGGCCCATACTTAATATATTAACAGGTGAAAGTCCTAAACAAACAAGAAAATTGGTTTTACACGAACAGATTGAACATTAACCAAAGTTCAGTGCCACTGAAGGAACGAATTCGAAATTCATGAGCACTTCTGAGAGCTTAAACGGTAGTTAGCTATGAGAAAAGAGCATGCCAATGTGTGAGGAATACTTGTGTCCCCGTGAGAGCGTGAGATTGCATCGAAATGCGTGATACCCACGCTCAATGCGTGAGACTTGAGAGTTCTGACTCTACCATTTGTCTTTTACAGTTGTAGCGGTTTTGGTTTTATAGCCACGACGTCCTCGATCGTCCGTACGTACGTCCACCCATCCATGTATGCCAATGTGACCAGTATCATACTAGTTTACAGCATACATCTTTTATATTGGACATCCATGTTTTGATCAATTGACACCTGTCAAACAAGGTATCCGCTGACCAAGTAATGGTTTTCGATTAAATTGCACGCTCAACTCAGGTTAAGTTACCAAAGCACTGATAAACGAGGCTTCATTTTTCACGTGCTTTCTGTCGCTCGACGCGGCTACACGGCCATACTACGTCAACTGTAGTTCTTACACAGTCAACGCTTTTCGTGTTCAAGTAGAAAACGGTTTGGAAATTGTTTCATTTCTGCATTTTTCGCTGGTTTCAATCCAGTTTGAAATATCATGATAGCCGTGGTCCACACTGGCGGCTACACAGTTATTCGAGTCAAGCATCGGAGGGATATAAACTTAGAGTTGAGTGTTTATTTTTAATTTTCTTAGAGCTGCTTTTTTCTCTGTATTGCAATTTTTGGCATATCTTTAGAAGCTCTGATAAGGCTACATGATGCCTGGAGGACCTATGACTAGAACAGAAACGAAAGGAGAGCGAAAGACAATGACAACGACAAAACAGAAAACCATGCCAGTAATAGCTCATACTTAGTGCAAGAGGTTACTCCACAAATTCTTTCCTTGGGCACTAAACCGTTTGTTATTTTCAAAACGTGGTTTAATCGGTTTTTTCATTGTTCCTTTT
>NC_090879.1:38023516-38036016 GCF_036669935.1 Montipora foliosa
TGTCAAAACAAGGTATCTGCTGACCAGTATTGCATAACCATATCATGGGCTCAAGTTTAAAGCTCTTTTTTAGTAAAAGGAATTAAAATTTGACACTGGATAAAAATATATAATTTGTTCTGGACGTTTCTGCTACCACAGTACTGTTGCCTTCTTCAGCAAAGATAAAAATCCAAATGTCTAACGGCGTCCCACTTGATACAGTATATGTACACAATGTGTGATACAACTAAATCACACCTCAAAGGAATTTTTCAAAGCCTAACAAAAGTCTCCAGAGTATTCATAATAGCACTAAAAATTCTTGATGTTTATTGTATATGTTAGGTAGTGCTACATGTTCGTTTATAGCGTTTCCATCTCACACAGAATGCCAAGCTTCAATAATTTCAACACTCTCCAAATCTATTTAGTGACTGTAAAGCATACATGTATGGTGTTTGGCCAATAGAGAGTATTTATCCAATGTTGCTGTGGCCTTTGCGCGTTATCTCATGCCTGCTTTTCGCATGCATGATGTCTGACCAACGTAGATTTTACACAATGATTATCGTAGTCTGTACATTAAATTTTGATCTTGTACATTGTTCCTCTGGAATCTTCTTTCTCAATTCTATCTTTTAGCTTTTTAAGTATCTTTGAGATGGTGTAATTTCTTTTGCTAGAAATTTTTAACATGCCTGGCTACACACCAAGTATTTTTAAGTTAAAAGCTCATCGAGGACAGCTGGTTTTTTTTTTTTAAGTTGACCGCCGATCAAGTACTGGTTTTTGATTGGATTGCAGGCTCAAACCAGGTTAAGTTATTGTAAGAATAAAAAACATGGGAGTTCTGCTGTTAGCCTTAGCTAAATCTATTATTGGCTTCAACTCAAGAGGGGAGCAATTCTCCCATCACCACCCCTCTTTTAAGTAAAGTCCTACTGAGAGAAGACAAAATTGTTGAGACATTTTCATTGTTCCTTGCACCTTGTTCTTTAAGAAGTAAATCTTATAATTACACCACTCCCCTTCCCAAACCAATGTGGAGACACCAATAAATTGTATGAGTTATTTGCATTTATTTCTGAAAGAAATTGTGTTGGGTAGGGCATGGGGAGGAGGTATTGTGAGCCTTCTTTACAAGGTAGGCAGTGCTCGAAATTGAAAAAAAATTCCAGGTTGTCCCTGATTCAAAAGCCAGGCAACTAAACCTGTAAATTTGGTTGCCCTGATAAATGCTTGGTTGCCCATTATGAAACCCCCTACAATCAAATGCGTGCCATGTTAAGATGCAATCACATGGCGTTAGAGCCCCCATACATGTGGTTCTTAGGGTGTGCCTGTGGTTTTTTGTGGAAGTCTGGGTTTAAGTTTTAACATTAAATTTTACAGTACTATGTTTTCAATCTCCCTCGCCTACATGTTGTCTCCAGACTCTTGCAGTTTTCTATCTGGCAATTTTTTGAGAAAGCCTGCACAGATATTCAAAACGCAGGAAAATGCTCCGCTGCAGCAAATTAATTACTGTTAACTTCTCACTGGTATCGGACATTGTCAATTGAAAACCGACAAGTGACTGCTTGTGTAATTCATTTTCTATTTTTGGCTGAGTTGTCCATTGTTTTTTCTTTAAGCAACCAGGCTTTTCATTTTATCAAAAACTAGTCACCCAGTAAACTTTCTGGTCATCTGGGATGACAGGACGATCGCTAATTTCGAGCACTCAGGGTAGGGTCAAAAAGTTTTAAAAATGGGAAAATTCTCCACTCTTTTTTCCCAGGACCCAGTTGTTCAGCAGATTAACACTAACCCGTGATTTTTTTTACTGGTGCAGGTTTTAATTGTGTCTGTCAAAGAAGCCTTACCCTTGTAATTTTATGCTGAAGGTAAGCAAAAGTTTTAAAGCCAAAATTGCAGGCATTTTTTGAGCAGAAATAAACCACAATTTAAGTGCCCAGTAATCCAGATTAGCTTAATTAGGCTGGGTACAGGGTTTTTGCCATAAAACCAAAACCATACTTGAAGATCCTGGTTTAAATTGATTAAACTGTCTCATTTTCTTATGGCAAAACAGTAGGCCAATACGACCAACTTGAACCCTATCCCCTACAACAACTTCAAAACAATATATGTTACTTACTTTGCATCATCATCTCCCTCTCCCATTTCAAAGACCCTTTTGGCTCCCATTTCCTCAAGCTGCTTGTCCACAAATCTTCCCATAGCATTGAAATGTTCGTATGTTTTATTTCCAAGACCAAAAACCTATAGGAAACATACAATACATATTAATTTACAGCAGCTGCTACACTTTAACCACTGCTTTAGAACAAAGTGAAATACGTATCATTATTGGGAAAAAATGCTAAAAGAGCAAAGGATCATTACAGTCTGCAAAAATGGAGTCAAAATGTATACAGTACTCTAGGAGTCACAGATAATCATTCTCTTTCTTCAAATCTTGAACCTTTGTGTACATGTACTTGGTTCAAACTCCTCATGTTTCAATCCTTCATTGTGTCGCTATTACATTGTATGAGCAGCAAAGTAGTGTAACAGTCATATTTCATGGTTGAAAAACTATGTACATGATACATTGCAAGCACCAACTGGTCTGTGACTGGGATGTGCTCTACAGCTGTAGATAGCAGTGCCCTGTGGCCCCTCGCAACTAACTTTTGCCCCAGGGTGAAGTGGACATTTTAAAAATTAAATTTGTACAAAAAATTAAAATTCCAGAGCTTTGGGCTCCTTAAAACATCTCTTAGAACACAGCCTCTTTGTAGGTGAACAACAGTACTGTGTAAACACAAAGCTCAACCTCCTTCACATACATGTAGTTGAATTGAAGTGTGATTATCTTACTGCAAAATTAAGGCACTCTAGATCATCTCTGTCATTCTGTAACCATTCATAGAACTCTTGGGCATTATCAGTAGGGTCTCCTTCACCATATGTAGCAACTACAAAGATTGCCATGGAGTTTTCGACTTCTCCCATACGAGTCAACTCTTCCTTTAAAAATAACAATTATAGCAATATTATAATAAGTATTTATGAAGTATTAAATAAAATAATGAGCCTCAAAACCAAAAAAAGTAATCTTTTATAGATCAGATTTGTTACCATTACCATCAGTTACTGCATCATGTGATAATACACTAATTTATGGATTTTCCCTTCCATGAGCTTCTGACAAAGTGTACAGTACATGGTGTACAGCAAGTGATACACGGAGAGGTACTGTACTTTTCAACATTAATTTAAGGAATAATTATTGTAACTTAAGTTTGCTCAAGATTGAGCCTGAGTGCTCCATAGTTCTCTCAGTAAAAGAGTTTGAATAGACTAAAGCAAAGTTCAACATTTGCTAATTACGGAACAAAAGAAGTAAAACATGTTCCTGCAGCCAATTGAAATTTGGAGGGCTCATGACAGCAAATAACATATTGGTGAACATTGCTTAGTATTTAGGAAATAAAATCAATAGGTCACCAAGCAAAAGTAGTAGTTTGATTTGGTACAGGTTGTTGGATAGGAAATTACATGAATCAACACAATGCAGGGGTGACATGCAAAGAGAAACCAGTTGGCCAAGGGAGAGTGATTCAAACAAGACCGTAGCGAGAGAGAGAGAAAACTTGTGAAAACCAGTCTTGTAATTACTGTGGCCAAGTAAAATTTTAAGCCCTCCTCTTACAAGAAACACAGGCAACCAGCTGCAAAGTTTCAAACTTAACAATATTGCGAATAATGGGGTGACGTCCCTCTAGGTACATGTAGCTAAAACGAAGACCATGAAACAATCATTAAAAAATTGACATCTGTGGATTATGCTCATACAAAAAAAAAGAAAAAAAAAAAAGAAAAAAAGGACAACATGCAAGATGTAGATTAACTATCTTACTCATAGTCATTATTTCCAGAGGACTGAATCCAGCATTTTCAATCTTTAGCTGCTTTTGAGCTTTCACTCAGAACATGGATTTGAGTTTCTAAATCAGTGAACATCATTAAAAGTTTCACCAACGCATATTATAAACAGATTTTCATAGAACTCTGTAAGAATTGATGCTGTTTGAAGCCTCGCGTGCTCAGAAATCCCCTTCAGCGATCGACACATCACAGCTGTTATTTTATTGTTGTTGGAAAAAGTAGTTTCAGGTAAACTTTTATATACCGAACCAAAATGGCGGAAGACAAAAGAACCATTGTTATTCTGATTAGGCCTTGTTGATTAGGTACATTGTATTGTTATGTTCACTTTGTTCTTTTGTTTTATAGATGTTAATTATTCTGGATCCGGTGTATGAAAGACAAGCCGCAGTTTCGTAATAGAGGGAGGTGAAATGTATTGATCCAAGGGATCAAGTGAATTGCTTTCAGCTAATGAAATCACCGCCTCGTAATTCTAATACCTTTCCGGTATTCCAAGTAATTGTTACCCAATAATTCAATTTATTTTGACATGTACCGCAAGAACACCAATTAACAAAGATACAGTACAGCCCAAAAATAATGCACGCGCAAGAAGTGGTGTAAGAAGTTCTTGTGCCGCAAGAACACACAAGAAGTTAAATTACGTTTTTATCCGCAAGAACATTCAAAGCGCAAGAAGATAGAAAGCTTGCCGCAAGAAGTCGCGAACGTTAAGTTACGAACTTAACCGCAAGACCCAAAAAGCGCAAGAAGTTAGCGGGTTCAGCTGCAAGAGTAGTCAGTGTTGCTTGTCTGACGTGATTACGGATTATGTTTTCCAAAACATAAAGGTACTTTCAAAAGGAAGGGATATATAGTTTACGTCATAGAAAGTGCGGCGTACGGGGTTTTATTCATTGTTTGTGTCAAAAACCCGAACGAGCAAGGAACGAGCAAGTGAGGGTTTTTGACACAAACAACGAGTGAATAAAACCCCGTACAAAGCACTTTCTATGTCGTGAACTGTTTATTACACATAAGACGACAATTTTCATTAAAATAGTTTTCTGAACGCAAATTGGAAACAAAAACTCACTAACAATAGAACCAAATGCAAATTTAATTAAATTCAATAACAAAGTACGCTTTGCACGAGATGCACGAGATGAATGAGTGATTGGCACGGAAATGCCTTTACGCTATCGTTGATTGGTTATACTTCCAAATGTGAAATAGCTGTACGCCATTCTGATTGGCTGTATAAGCCTTTTCCACATGTGAAAATTAAGCGTATAGATTTGTACAAATGAGCTTTATGGAATAAAATTCTCATGTTATGTGTAATAAATAATGGTATGTTTCCTCTTGGGAAACATTCGATGGGCATGAGATCAGAACTCGATGTTTGGTCATCCCGATTTATGACAGGCCGTATTTAACACACTCGCTTAAAAGACCGGTGAACGTGAATGTTTCAAAGCAGTGACTAATTTCTGCACTTTCAGAAAAAAAAACCTTCAATCACGCCATTAACTACCAACAAGCAGGATTGCAAGCATAACAAACCACGTCTAAAGAATGAACATTTGAATGTTTTAGACCAAACGCGTATCCATTTGCATATGATGCCGGGAAGGTGACAGTGTTATGTGTATAAGCAAATGTCGTGTGATATCTTCATCTGCAACAGAAAACTTGTGGTATCATAAAAATACTAATAACAAATAACAAACAAAAGCTTCTGCATTTATAACTCCTTTCCGAAACACTTATCAAGGGAACTACATTGTAGAATGTCACCTGCGAGATTGAAAGCGACGAGAGCGAATGTTTCAAAATGGGAAATGCACATAAATGCAAAGATTTAATAAGGGCTTTGAAATTTTATCCATTAGAAATGATTACCGGTAGTAAAAAATCTGGGAGACGCCACTGTCCTAACAGGGTAAAAAAATGTAAAAAAAAAAGTAAACTAGCAACAATCACATTTCTGGCTTTATGCACCAGTCATTTGAAACCCCTGCACCCCCCCCCCCCCCCATTAGGGCTTATGCGGGGCATTCACTTTTTATGCAAGTGAAAGTGAGTGAAGTCCCCGGTTCCCGGGAACAAAAGTGAGTGGTGCTTTCCCCCGCCCCTACTGTTCAACACACGATACTCCCTTTGTAAAACAAGCGAAACACACTGGTTAAAAGACACTGTTCGCAGCCATGAAATAAACAGATTGATCTTTCAGCGGCCAGCAAATAACTTGCAAAGGCTCCTCAATGCACAATGGGTATGTCAAAATATCTTTATTGTAGTAGTTTCATTGATACTTCTGGATAAATTGACAATGAAACACAACGGGCAACTATCACAGTAGTGTCAATCGCACAAATAATCGCAGGAATTGAAATTGTTTCAACTGATTCAGCTAATTCATTTTGATTATTGCATACAATGTGATCCGCCTCACTATAAAAGTTAATTGATTCCACTGATCAAAGGGTGCAGAACCCTAACACAATTCATGTGCGCTAATCGTCGATCAGTCATCATAAAATCAAAGGAGAAAATGAGTCCTGTCCAGATGTATGTTCCACAATAACGAATAAAGAATATTTGCAAGACAGTGATGCCAAATACTGACCATTATTTAGAGTAATGCACCAGTCAATGTTAAGCCCCAGGGGAGGGGGGCCGGGCATACCTCGGGGATTTGTCATTTATCCCTTTCCCGTGGGTGGGGAATAATAAAACATTTGACATAACACAACGTCCCGTGGGTGGGGGAGTTTGACAAAATCTCACAAGAGCCTGGAATCTAGTCCGCCATTTTGAAAATATTACCCATCACTACTTGAGGTCGCTGTGTTCGGCCTTTGCCATCTGACTCGTCGCGAATCAACTTGACTTCTCGCGGATCGTGTACTGTTGGCTTTATTTGGTTTTAAAATGCCGCTATTCAAAGCTTGGGACGTGAAAAGAGTGAAGAGAAAATCAGTGGTGGCAACTCACTTCGAAGAATTTGTGACTGGAGGTAAGATTTTGATATGATTGATCACTGGTAGTGTCAATAAAAAATGGCACACTATAAATTTTTCAAGCAGATTGGTACAGTTTTATTAAAATGATAGTTCAAACAGATAAGTACAGTTTTAAATTAAAGTTTAAGCAGATTGGCACAGTTTTAAATGAAAGTTTTAGCGGTTTAGCTCCTTTTAATTTTGCCCAGAGTATTTGTGCATCTCGAAGGGTTTTTGGCGGGAAAACAGAAGATATTTTTTTCACATTTGAACAATATTTTTACTTCTTGTTTACGAGGAAAACACTTTGTAGTAGCCTTCGAAATATTTGTAAGCATTTTCTAAAGAGTAAAACAATTTGTAACCATGTACAGTACCTAATATTTTGATATTATACGGAATTACAGCTAAAAGGAAACTTGGAATTGATAGTGATGAAGTCACAATATACACTGAGGCGGATGGAACCGAAATCGATGTGGATTCATTTTCTGAAATAGAAGCAGGAAGTATACTTATCTGTGCTGTTGGTGACGAAACCTGGGTACCAGCACACGGAACAGCAACAACCACAGTATCTACTGTGGTATCAACTTCAATGACAGTTTATTCCAACAGAACTAGTACATGTAGCTCAGACCCACAACTATCAACTGAACCTGGTAATGTACCTATCTGCTATACATTTTTATTGACATAAAAATTCTTATCTAAACAATGTTGAATCTTTACTCATGATCTCTTCATGATCCATTTGGTGTCAAACCATAGTAGATTCTTTAAAAGAATTTTTTGCAGATAATGCCACTTGCCTTTTATGAATTGGACTTTTAAAATAATATTGTCAATATTGCAATTGGAATTTTAAAAGACTTTTTTCTTTCATAAAAGGTTCAACTCAGAGGAGTATAATTATAAAGGATGGGAATCTGAAAGCAGGGCCTGTCATAAAGGTAAATGTGCATGTAAATTATTCCAACTAAAGCATTTAGCTTGGCTAGCAGAGTGGAATACATGGTGGGAGGTTGTCACAATACTCAAGAGAGTTATATTATTTTTCTCTCTACCCAGGAGCCACAACAGTCACCATCAGATAAACAAGTGGAAGAAAAGTCAAAAATATTTACTGGTGCAAAAGGAAAACCTTTGTCCAACTATCAACAAGCAGTAAACAAAGCTGCTTTAGAGCTTTGCCAACAGGATCATTCCCTATTACTGGACAGGGGTAAGCTGTTTGAGCTTTCCAGAAAGAAAGTGAAAGATGATGGGTATGAGTTTGCAAAAGGGAAATCAAGGGCTAGAGATGATGATTGTGATGAACCAATGAAAAAAAGGGTTAAGACTAGTAAAGATGAACGCACAGATTACAGTAAATTACTTCATGAAGATATTTCAGCAAAAGAGGAACAAATTCGTTTCAAAGAGCAGCGGGTTGGAAAGGCCAAGAATAGTAAGAATTGGGAATTGTGTGATAAATTAACTGGAGAAATATCTAAGCTGCGTAAAGAGACATTTGAACTTAAACAAGAACTCAAGATATTACAACGGAAGCAATCCCAATCCCTTTGGTATGAGAAATCAAAGTCCAAGGAGAAAAAAAGCAAAGGAAAAAATGATAAAGTGATAGTTGATGAAAGTGTTGAAGTGATAAGTGTTGTTGCAAAAGATTCTAAAAAAACAAGTTCTAGTACAACACTCCCAAACTTGTTTAATCGTCTCAAGAAGCAAGAAACCCAGACCCAGCCTGCCCAGTCCCTTCCCAACACATCTAGTTCCAAAGAGAGGTGTACAGCAAATAGCCCGCCTCCTTCTGACTCTGTAGAAACCAGTGCGAAAGAGAGTGATAATGTTGAAAGGGCTGAATGTGCAGAAAAAGAAGACACAATTGATAATTTTTTATGACTGGGCAGCCCTTTGTTGCTCAACCTTGTGAGGATAAAGGGCTGGAAGAGAAAATTAGAACATTCAAGGCGAACAAATCATTGTCAAAGTACAAAAAAGTAGATGAGGACTTGGATGTGTCTGTCTTTGAGGGGCTCAACCTAAAGGAATATTTAGAAGTCAAATACCATATCTGCTCAACAGAACATCATCAGCCATGCCTTGAATGCGCATCTCTTATTGAAATTGGAAATGAAATCAAGAAAGAAGGATATTTGAGGCTTAATAGAGCATTTTCGATTTCTAATCCAGGGGATACATACAAAAGTACTCACGCAAAGAGAAAACTTCTGCAGATCCCATTGGCTGCTATTAAGATAGCAGATAAGGAATGTGGTGGACAACTTGTGTATCTAGTCGACAAGAACTCAAATTTAGCAACAGCAAGAGGGCTTCTGAAGCTCTTGCATGCCAAGCCCTGTAACAATGCACCAGCAGGTCTTTCAAAGGAAACTATTAAAAACCTATTCCAGTTGTCAGAGTCAGAAGCAGAGCGGGAACGACTAACATTTGCAATTTCAAAAGCATCAGGTCTCTCTTCCACAAAACTGAGAAACCTTTACGGTTTTCAAGATCTTACGGCTCGTCAGGAGCGTGTGGAATCAGCAATGGAAAAGGCAAAAGAGATCAGAGAAAGCATAGAATTTGTAGCCCAAATAAAGGAGAATGCCATTTTACGGTCATTTGGTATTTCAGTTGAAAGTGACAGTGATGATGATGCTAGCGAATCAGAAGAAAGTTGTTCTGACTCTGAGGATAATGTTTGTGAGGAAACTGCTAGAGAAGCCTGTAATGTGAGTAAGACTAACCAAGCTGGGGACGCCTGTTCCACGCACGAGTTCAGCCTACCAGAAGATCCAAATCTCTGCAAACAGGTGACTGAAACTGGACAAACGTATTTAAATACACACCAGCTAATGGACCTACTTCAAGAATGCCAGCTCAACTGGTTTTGTTTCGCAGAGGTGCTGAAACAGAAGCTATCACAGCATCAAGGAGAACATTTACTGGATCAGGTTCTTTTAGACTTTAGTGGACAACTTCCATATTTGAACCTATCCCTTCATGTAGAGAAACTAATAGAACAAAGCAGACAGGCCTATCTTACAGATCAAAGATTGAATAATTTGAATGATGACGATATGATTGTAAGTGAGTCAGAAGAAGAAGGCATTCAAGAGGCTCAATCATTATCTGCTGTTACTGATATAATGCAGCCAGCTGCAAAAGCAGCCTTAGAGAAGCGTGTGAAGGCTGTTCGCCGAAAATCAAGAAGAGAATTTGTTAGACAAATGACTGAAAGGAGGCTCTTAAAACGAAAACGAAGTAGAAAACTAGGCAGAGTTCTCAGAAATTATCCTGATATAGGTCGGACTGTAGAAGAGTTTGTAAAGCAAAATGGTGTGGGGGCAGATGCATGGCGCAGGACTGGGGTCTTGACCTTCGATGGAAACAGGCGCCTTGGAAATAAAGTGACTTATTCAAGGATAAAAGAACATCTAGAGAAAACCTACAAGAGCACATTCAGCTATGGCACAGTGGTGCAACTTTGTGTGGCACGAAACAAACGAAGGAAATCGTCCCAAAATTACAAGGGAGTGGCACGGGTCACCTGCAGACGTACACGTAAAGGCTTTACTATCAGATATAATCCTGACCAGCACTGGTCCTCAGCACTATACCGTGGGCTGGATTACATCCAATATGCTGATGGAACGGATAAGATAATTTTGAATAGAGATGACCAGGCAGGTTTCCGCTTGGACACCCATGGCACACACAATAAGCATGCAACACTGTGTGTCCAGGGAAATGTTCCACTTGCCACCAAAACAGATTTTGTAACAAAATATCCTGCTGTTCTACAAACAACAAGTTACAATTTCACAGAAACCAAGACCACAACAGAACAATGTGCAGGGATTGTAAAAGCAATACCAGTTCACTGCAAGAATCCTGCCCAACATGCATCAGATGTCGAATTTCTTGAACAGACCGAAGCATTTGAGTCCATATTCATAAATCAGAGCACAGATGAAAGGAAGAAAATGGAATGTATTCGAGTTGATGGTGGGAATGATGAGGGACCAGGCCATGTTGAGGTCCAGTTTTTCTGGACAAAGCGTCATATGCAGAAGGAAACCATAGTTCAGCTGGTAACAACTCGTGATGCAGGATCTAGCAATAGAAACCGTGTTGAACTGCAGAACGGCTGTCTAGCGCAAGGTCACACAAATTTATATATACCTTCTACACTGAATGGTTCATGTATGGAAAATGGCAAAGTTGACAATGAGAAACTGTGTAAGAACCTAAATGATGCGATTGATGTTTATATCAGCAGGGTAGATGGCTGCCCATGCGGGGACACACAGATCCACTTATTTAAGGGTCCGCAGAGTGACGGGGATGAAAATCAAAAGCTAAGAGATTTGTTCAAGATTTATATTAAGGGAAGTACAAAAGAGAAGGAGGGTCTTAAAAAGACTCATCCAGATGAATATCGTACCATCAACGAAATTTGGAATCTTAGAAACAAACACATGGTCAAGGGACTACCTGCAAAATATGTGTTCCACTTGGTGTGCTGTTACGAAAAGGATTGCATCCACCCAGAATGTCAAAGAGGTCCTCCAGATGCACTTCCTGTGTGGTACCCTGGGGGACCTCCAGTCAGTTTTCTGCCCATGCCAGTTCCAGACATTGAAAGGTATGTTCTGGCAAAAATGCAATAATTATTAGTGTTGATTAGTACATGTTTTCTGTTTATTTTTATTTTTCCGTTGGAATTTCTTCTCTAAAAGAAAACAATTTATTTCATTTTAAGGCCATATGGCAGTCCAAATTGCAAGGATTGTGTTGGAACTGCATGTGCTGGGCACTACCTCCTGCCAAGTCTCCAGATTGAGAAATTTCTTAAAGGAGAGATTGAGCAGCTTCAGTCCGTTCCACCCCCTACTGAGGTGTTGAAGAAGATTTTCAGTGAAGGTGATGAGGACAAAATCGACCAAGCCTCCTTAAAGACCCTTCTACCCCCTGACAAGGTGTGTACTCTGCAAGTTACAAAATAATACTGTGTTAATAATGTTTCTGTAGCAAGTACAGTATTGTAAATGACCAGATAACTTATGATTTTAATGTAGGTCTGATGGGAATGATATTGATCAAATCACCTGGAAATATTGTTACCATTTTTGGAATCAGTATCAGTAATTTTATTTTACACAGGTGAAAATGTGGTTTCAGCACTTGAAGGAGGTTCAGGACAATAGGAAGAAAGGGGCTAAAAAGGCAGCAGAAACCCGGAAAAAGAATAAAGGGCAAAAACAGAAAGACAGACGTCAAAATGTAAGACATATTTTATTTCTAAATAGTTGAAGGGGAATCAATTACGTAACAGTTGCTTCCCATTTTCAGGGAGAAGAAGACAGCACTTGTATGACATGTTTGCAAGAGGAACCACCCTTGAACGTAAAAGTGGTCCACTGGATTGGGTGTGACAAATGCCAAGCATGGCATCACCAGTTTTGCGTTGGATTCACAGACTCTGTATGCGCTGATGATGTTGACTGGAAGTGCAATCACTGCATTGCGGAGGATCTTATGTAGAGGTGGTCACTGAAATAACATAATGTTGGTGGCGAATTTGTC
>NC_090879.1:38041016-38058516 GCF_036669935.1 Montipora foliosa
AATCCATAACGCTGTGCATCCTTGGCCAATCGACCAGCAAACTCTTCTGCTGTTCCAGTTTGAGATCCATAAAATATTCCTAACGATTTCCCCTACAAAAGAAATTCAGCCTGATGGGGAAATGTCTTAAAATGGTAGATGGAAGCATCTAACCATGGTGACACCAAAATCCATGATTTTAAAATAAATTAAATTTTACATGTTGGCACACCACATACATGTACAGGTATTTGAAAAAAAGTAAGATCCACAAATTAGAGTACAATAAAATTAATGGTTGTTGTTATTCCTTTTATTGTTTTCACATCCACATGATATAATTTTCCACCAAAACACCTTTTGCTCTCGCAACTGATCTACATAATAATGCATTAACAGGGATTTTGGCAATGTTTTCAAATTCGCTGGCTATTGCATGTGAACTCGCTGCCCACTTTTCCTTGGAAATTACCCCAAATTTTATGAATAACATGAGAAACATTTGCACAGAGCATTAACCTTGGATCTGGGAAGTTTTGTTCACGAAAAACAAAAGAAGCAACTGAATTCTGAGTATATTTGGCAGCGAGTTTGGTTTCCCTGTCCATGTCAAAGACGTTGATCCAGGATTGAGCACACACATTTTTGAGGTAATGGCCCAGTACTTGGTGTAAAAGATGCCTGATTTGCTAACTGCATTTGAAGCGTGACAAGACAACATTCGCAAAAAGTCTTTTCAGTCACTTGTGAAGAACCCTTAAAGGAGGCTACATGTACGTCGCGCTATTTACTGTAACATCTTTTCAAAACCCAAAATGCTGTCAACTGAATTTCAAAAAATTTAGAGTATTCATGTACTCTCTCCAAATAAAAAAGCCAAAATTTAATTAATAATGATAATTATTAGTGTTGTGTTCAAATGCACTCATTTGTGCTCCAGAATGCTGCAAGTGCATTCTAAGAGGCCTAAATTTCAAACTTTTCCTGGGGGAGGATGCCCCAGGCGACCCCCTTACAAGATCGTGTCTCCGGCCCTCGGAAAGGGCGCCTTTGGTGCACATTGTCCATTCTCCACCTACATGTACTTCCCAGGTTTTGTCACCTGATAAAATTCTTATTGAAAATCCCGTTCTCGGCGGCCCCCTTTTGTTGAATAATAAAGAGAATGTTTGGGTGGAATAATTTACAGTCTTAATAAGGGAATTAATTAAAGGTGTAGAGAAATGTCAAGTTGAATACTCCTGATCACCTCAAAAGAATGCAGTAATTACTGTAGTCTTAAATGTATACTGTCTGCAAAATAATCATACAGTAGCTTGGTTGTGAAAAAGGTTCTTTTCTATAGCTATTAAAGACTCACAGATTTTTTCATTTTTCCAATAAAACTTGTGTCCTCAAAAGAAACCTTTGCTGTTGTTCTATTGAACAGAAAGAGAGAAAAAAGAAAAAAACAAATATCAATTTTATTAAAACCCAATTCCTTGTCTGAAGCAATATAGATAGATGGAAGGCCAATCACGCACCTACATTGTACATGTATACAACTTAGAATGGGCACATGCAAAAATTGCTTTGCAAGTGAAATGCAGAAGATGAGAATATATAGAATATACTTGCACTTCATCATCTTCTGAAAAAAAAGGTAATACTAACTGTGGGATTTGATCTCTGAGAGCATGGGTGAGCATTATGTCTGAGTCACAAACTTAAGTCAGATGTCATGCACACTGTGCATAAACTATATCCTAGTTGTATGCTTACATGTAACCCTGGTTTGGAGAATTATAAATATACATGGAGCTCTAGGTCAGTTTCACCTTCCTGAGAATATCACAATATAAAATATATAATATAACATACAAAATTACAGTAATGTTTACAAAGATACAAATAAAGTATAACAATCATAGTTTACAGGATGTGTGTGGTGACCAAAGTAGCAAAATGCTTTCAAGTTGGTCACCACAGTAACTACATGATAGCTTAATCCAATGACTCCTGAACTGCACCCCCACTAAGGAGTAAAATCATCTGGACTTAGATGGAGCAAAATCTATTAAGTCCCACTCCCAGGGGTCAGTGAGTCAAAAATTTTTGATTAAAAGAAATATAGGGCCCATTGACGAGTAAAATCGTCTGGCATTAGACAGAGTAAAATACTAAGTCTGGCCGGTTTAGGCCGGTTTGGGTGTCAAAGGGTTTTAAACAACATTCATGATACCCCAAATGTCAACCTGGTTGGTGTGTGAACTTGAGGCTTGGGTGACCCTATTCAATGGAATGGTAGAATGTTGGAACAGAATGGCTGAACAGTGGAATTGCGGAATACACAGAATATTCAAACATATGGAATATATGGAAAATTCTAAAACATGGGAAATATAGAATATTTTGAAACACAGAGTATACCCAACATTCTAAAACATGGAATATACGGAATGTGCCAAAATGCGGGATGAGAGGAAAGTCTTTTTAAAAAGGATATAAATATTCCATTTTTTTGCCCGTAAGTAGTCTGGGTAGTTTAACATAACTTCAGATGATAATTTTACATTTCCTTGCAACAAAGGATATAAAAATGTGTCACAGAGAAGTGATCACTCCTGGGTGATATGCTTCCCTGCTTCCGTTTTTGTGCCTCTTGGACTGCGCCGAAACATAGCAGGTGCACTTTCCCACACTCAGAGAAGGAAAAATGGAGAAAGACGATGGTACAATGTAGAGCACGAATCGGGACAATGTAAATTGAAATTAACAAGTTAACGCAAATCAAATCAAATGCTGGTTTTTGAAGAGAGGGGAAAACCAGAGTACCCGGAGAAAAACCTCTCAGTGTAGAGTAGAGAACCAACAAAGTCAACCCACAGTCATATGACGCTGAGTTTGGGAATCGAACCCGGGCCACATTTGTGGGAGGTGAGTGGTCTCACCATTGCACCATCCCTGCAACCCGAAGTGTCTGAGTTGCCTTATAAAAACATAATGTGTGACATGTTATTGTTTCTTTTGCATGCTGATTTGCTAAGTCAGAGCCCTTTTGAACTTCTTAGTTAGAAAACCTAATTCCTTCATACACAATTTCCCTAGCAGATGTTGTTATGATTGGTCACAGGCGAACTGCTGGCCAGTGACCTTGTCTTGTTCAAGCCGCAACTGATGTGAAACTAGTGAAATTCTCAGCTTAAAAACACCAGCATCCGATCTATTAGGGATGCCCCATACCTTTCCCGAATTTGAGCTTCATCTTTCGAAAATTCACTCAGAAAGACGATCCTGAAGTCCATAATAAAGCTTTCTCAACATGACTGCTGCAAGAAACCAGATCAAAGGAATTCAGAGCATTTAAGTCTATTTGAATATACCAATCAGTGCAATGCCACCATTGCCTTGCCAACGCTTGGCTTGGCAACGGTCGCGTTGTACTGAAGCTCAAATTCAGCGAAGGGAACATCCCTAGATGCTGGTGTTTTTAAGGCAAGAATTTCACTGGTTTGGTGTCAGTTCTCGCCTGGACAAGACAAGGTTACTGGCCGGCAGCTCGGTATTGCCTGCCTTTAAAATCAATTTTCTTGACTCTCTAACTGGCAGTCAAGAAAAGATCTCACAAAATGACGCCTCAAACAGCTTGAATCGACCAAAAAAACATAACACAGGACCCGGTTGACACTTTGTTTGATCTTTCATTGAATTATTTGCTTTCAAACTTTATTGCCGAGCAAATCACAACTGTTGTGATGTATTTATCCTTCTACAGATCGATGACAACAACATAGACAGAGGGTCGTCCACCTGTGACCGATCATAACAACACCTGCTAGGAAAATCATGTATGAACGAATTAGGTTTTGTAACAAAGACAGCGTGCAAAAGAAATGATAATTTTAAGGCAATTGAGACACTTGCCATTGTCTTTCTCCATTTTTCCTTTTCTGATTGTGGGAAAGTGTGCCTAGATGTTTCAGCATGGTCTGAGAGGCACAAAAACGGAAGCGGGGAAACATATCACCAGGGATGAACTCTTCTCTGTAACACATTCTTATATCTTTTGTCCCGAGGAAATGTAAAATTATCATCCAAAGTTATGTTATCCTACGCAGACTACTCACGGGCAAAAAATGTAATCTTGATATCCTTTTTAAAAAGACTTTCCTCTCATTCCGTGTTTTGGAATATTTCCATGTATTCAATGTTTGGGAATGTTCTGTAAACTCTGTTTCAAAATATTCCATATATTCTGTATTTTAGAATATTCTGTGTATTCCGCAATTCCGTCGTCCCACCATTCCATTGAATAGAGTCACCCTGAGGCTTTGCCAGATTTATACCTCACCCTTCCGCCCCCCACCAAAAGTAAGGGTTGACAAAACAGTACAGGCGTAAAGTGCTACTATGATCAAATTTTCATCAATTTAATTTTTAGGTTTGTTAATATATAGAATTCTAGGAAAGATAAAAAACACAGTTTACCATTTGGAAATATCTGCATTGGTTCTGGAGATATTTAGGTTTGAAAAATGTGTAAAATATACACATGAGATTACTGATGACGTCATTGACTCAACCCAATATAAAATCAAGTACATGTATATAAATAGAGCTATCTCAGTCAATTTGCAGCAGAGACCATTGAAACTTGGTAGGCTAATAGTTCTACAGGCAACACACCTTCGGCCATAAAGAAATTGGTTCTCATGGCAACTCACTCTTTTCATGTCTCCTTCAACCTGATTCAATATTTTTGGTGATCATAAGCTAGAAAAATATTTTGCGATGCAACAAGCTCGACCTAACGTATTTATATGCTTGCAGGATCTTGCAGATGAGGCACCTTTCATTTCTTACATGTATACACTTTGCCATCAAGGTATTGGACAGAGAGGAGCCTGGGGCTAGAGTTTGGCAAAAATTGATGTAAAAATTACAACCCAAAATTGCCATTTTTCAAAAAAGCAGTGTATCTACCTGCCTTCTTGCATAACTTCCATACCTATACCATTATTTACTTTAGTGACCCAATTATCAAAATCAGTTGAGAAAAATTTGGCTTATCAAGGTTTGTTAAATTTTTGCCATGAACACTGCATGCCCCCTCTAAGGCCATTCAAAATGGAATATTGAGCAAAATTCATGCCATAAACAAACCAAATTGTTGACATGGAGTCCTTATTCTGTATTTGGTAAGTGAAAATGAATTGTGAGAGCCAAATCAGTTTGATTGTTTAGAATTACCCCGACTCTTACTCTAAATGTAAATGTAAATGTGAATGTGCGCTTAGATGACTGCTCCCTACAAGGGCTTTTCAGGATCAACCGGCTCAATGGGACCGGACCGAATGCATGTGAAGGCGCCCACGGCTGCCGCCATACGATCTATGTGTGATCTCGGAGCACCGCAAACTCAGCCAGATGTAATTGACTGGGAGTCGATTTTGAGGAGGGAGGAAAACTGGAGTACCTGGAGAAAAACCCTCGGAGTTAGGTTGAGATCGACTGAAACTCAGCCCATATACGACCCGAGACCAGAGTTGAACCTGGGTCACAGAGGTGGGAGGCACGATTAATGACCACTAAACCACCGACTTCCCGTAAAATTGCTCTTAAAAGGCCTTTGATTGAACAAAAAAAGGATGGATTTTTTTCTTTGAAACCTACTACCAGCCTTCGAACACTTTTTCTGGCCAAAAATTCAAGGACTTTTCAAGGACTTTCAAGGGCCAGATTTTGAAATTTCAAGGACGTCTTTTTTATGTACGTCGAAGAATTTACCCATGGAAATAGCCTGACGGTGTGCTCAACTCCAGATCAAGTGGTCTGGGTTCGGGTCCTGGCCGGGGACATTGTTTTGTGTTCTCGGTGCCCCTCTCCACCCAGGTGTATAAATGGGTACCGGCGAATTTAATGCTGGGGGTAACCCTGCGATGGACTGGCATCCCATCCAGGGGGGAGTAGAAATACTCCCATTCGTTTCATGCTACAGAAACCGGAGATAAGCGCCGGCCTGATGGACCTTGCAGGCTCGTAGCAGACTTTTAATAGTCTGACAGTACAATTCTTGCTCATTTTCGTATAAATTATTATACACATGCCTGAAAATAATGCAAAGGCACTGGTAACCATTCTCGACCCCACAGCTCGTTGCATTTGTATGACATGACATAAGTGGCTGATTATTTTTCCTGAAGTTTTCAAAGTTTAAAACTGCGGGTCAAAAAAAATTCAACTCCCATATAAAAAGGGGAGGGATGCTCGTCATCTCGCTTAGTGGTTGTAAATTTCGGATTTTGGCCTCACTTACTATATGGTGTTTTGAGCAAAACACAATCACAATTATGTAGATGTGAAGGTCTCCTTTAGGGTTGCATGCAAAGAAATATAAAAGTGTGTATTTACACTTTCACATTTCTTCTGGCAGGTGAAAGTATTAGATGATAATGTCTTTGCCATCATAAAAAGTCGCTGTATTTTTTATTTCTCTGTGTTATAATATGGTCTCTTTTAGGGGTCAAAAAAAGCCTGGGCCACACCCAGATTGGTCTCCTTTAGGGGTTTAATGTAAAATTTCCAACGAGCATCCCTCCCCTTTTTATATGGGATTCCCCCCCCCCCAGGGGGCAGTGAGGTTCAATATTTGACTGCTGTTTTAAGTAAGTATCTGTTTATTACCACATTTAACCTTTGAGCAAGTTCCTACTGCCACGTAAAACAAGGAACAAATTGTACCGGTTAGCTTTCTCAGTGCAATCACATGTTTTAGAGCATTCCTTTCGAATCTCCAAACTGTCAGGTCTTAGTTTAATATCAAACAGAAATGTTCAATTAGAGATTTTCGATTGAAATTTCCAGAGCTATAGCTTTTTGTGATTGTAAAAACGCAACTCTAGAGAGGACTCGAGAGAGAGCGGCAGAAATAAAGCCTATGATTTTAGCAGATACTAAAAGACATGAAGGCTTTAGACAAGTCCATGACATTCACGAATAATTTGATGAAATAAAGTGCTAATGTAGTTTGATCTGTATGCCCCACTTGTCGCCATGGTTTTCTGACGGTTTAGTCTGCGGTTTTTGGTTATGGCTGGATTTTTTTGTGGTTTTGCAGTTTTGCGGTTTTGGATGATTAATTTTTTTCTTTGGTTTTGCGGTTTCTAATACACCCCAATGTCCCCCTCATACGGTGTACATACAAGCTGCAGTGATCAGCGTCTAGGTGA
This sequence comes from Montipora foliosa, assembly GCF_036669935.1. Lineage (NCBI taxonomy): Eukaryota > Metazoa > Cnidaria > Anthozoa > Scleractinia > Acroporidae > Montipora > Montipora foliosa. The sequence goes on from NC_090879.1 coordinate 38,048,204, forward strand.
CCTGCGATCCATCATTTCCCAAATACTTTATTGCCTTGTAAGTGAAACCATAGAAGGGATACAGTTAGGAGAGCTGGATGATAAATGATGTTCATATGAAACGCCTCATACAAAGTCATGAAACGCCTCGAGATGTGATTGACATTGTATCACCTTGGACTTGAGAGTGTGATGACTGGACCAAGTCGATGAGTCGCGCAACCTTACAGTAACCGACTCACCGATTGGTTTAAGTCCACGTCAAAATACTCGCAGAATGACTGCAGCTGACTGAGTCTTTGCTTTTCCAGAACCTTGACTAATTTACCCTTGGTAGAGAGATCACAAAATTTAAAATCATCATATACAAGAGGATGCCTGAGGACAATCTCTTGTTTAGCCACCCCGACTAGTTGCTCCATGTAATCCTCTTTCTCCAGCGCTTCGTCTTCACCCTCCTCTTCGCTAACTGGAAGTCCCTTTTGCTGCAAAGCCAGCCGAGAAAAGTATCCTCTGACAGTCTGTACCTCAACCCACTTCGAAACTGGGAAAGTTTTCTTTATTTGCTCCACCATGTCTGCTGCCATACATGTAGCTTTTTGGTGAAGATCCTTAGCTCCCTTGTTGAATAAATTTGTCAAAAATTCTTTGACACCTGATGATATTCTTACTGCAGCTTTCTGCTTCTTTAAGGCCCACCCTTGGCTCAGTGGTAAGTTCGCCAAAGGAACACAATCTGTCCTGCCCATTTTCTGGCCAGCAACTTTTACCGATGTCGTTACAGCTGCCCACTGCCTATGTACATGTACCTTATCGAATAATTGTGGTCTCCTTCTGTGGAGTCATAATATGATGACCTGTGTCCATGTGTTCATGTGCAGTCCCAATGGTTCGCCAATTGGGACTGCATTTCTCTGCCTCTGCCTCTTTGATTGTCTTGAAGGTGGTAACACAAGCAGGTTCAAGGCAGCTACATTGTAAAACACTCAGTGTTCACGACACTCTTCATGGTTTAGGTAGATGATTTTCGACACAGCCATTGAACTAACCACTGAAGGGATGGGGATTCTCTCACCTGAAGAAAGTTTCAATGTTTTTCTTTGTAATCCACAGGCTACATCTTGGAGGAATATGGATCTGGAAAAGAACTCTATAAGATCCCTAACTTTCTCCATAACCAATCTGCATCAGAAAATCTCATTCCTTGTCTTAAAATGGTTCTCCGCGTCCATGTTCTGACGCAGGCTTTCTAGCATTCTTCACTTGGTGTAATGAGATTCCTGGGAGAAGCTGCTGGAGTTCCGAATGAGAGAACCTGTAACTTATGAGTGATATCTGAGTTTTTGTTAACTAATTTGAACATTCAGTGTAAAGCCAGCACAACTGCTTCAAGTCCCACATCAATTGTGATGTTGTTAATTTTGTGCTCAACACCTCTATTGACATACTAAAATAACTAATTGTAAGTAATTAAAAAATGTATCCAAATAATTTTTGTAACCAAGAATGTTATCCATGAAACAAGGCATTTTCTTGCTTAAATGTCAACTTCATTGAAAAGCTTCGATGCAGCATGTTTGCAAAGACTTTTTTCTGACGAAACCAGCAAATATTAAGAAAAACAGTAGAGTTTCATGCTCGAATTGAATGTAAACAGAGCGAGCAGACAAAAAACAGCCTTCAAGTTATTCTTATCGTTGTTTTTGGTTCACGAGATTGCTGCGATAAAATAACTGTACTTTTAACTTTCAAAGTTACATAGGATTTTAGTCAACCCTTTTGCCCTTTCTATGAACAATTTGTTGAAAGTTAGTTTCTCTTCGCAAGAAACAAGATTTGAGACGACAATATCATAAAATATCATGGTCTCTGTTCAATAAAAAGAGTCCACTGGATCGTGATAAATGCCACTTGTACGCGTGTATGATCCCTAAGTGATATTTTGAATCACCTGTAGCTTTGGTATGACCATGTCTTCCTCTTGCCCTGGATGCACCTGACCCCTTGTACTTTCCTTTCAACCATTCAGTCATGTCTATCTCGCAGGACAACAAAGGAACCATTCCTGTTTCATGCGCAGCCCATGACGTGGCACTGCACTGATCACTAACCCCTTGAAAGGAACAAAGTGCCATCATGAAATTAACCTTGAATTTCTCCCACCTGACAGAACATACATGTACCCACGAAACCGAAGAAGAATGGGAACTTGGTCCAGTCCCCACTCTCTCCTATGTCCAAAATGGCAGGCCAGTTGATACATCATCTCAAAGCAGGCTTCGTTTGGTTGTTGTATTTGCAATAAAAGCATTTTGTTTTACTATCCAGCTCTCCTAAATGTGCATTCCTTCTTGACAGATGGTTTCATTTAATACTCCCCTCTAAACGACTCTGAAATAACGGGTCACATCGACACTGCTATAAACTGCAGCTCCTATGTTTGTAATACGTATAAATGTATTCTATGCGTGGTCATGCTCCTTTACTGGTGGGTATTTACAAGAACTATGCAGGCTGTTAACAGACATAGATTATATGCTAAGGAACGTTTTTGTTAACTTAATATCTTGTAATCATCTAAAAAATCAGGCCTGACAAAATATGGAGATTTTCCATGCTTGGAGCAATGGAGAAGAATTATGACTTAAAACTGAACATAAATCAATGAAAATTCAAGCATCCTTTAAAAAGACTGTATATATAATTATGTTAAACAATTCATTTTCAATTACCAAATACAGAATAAGGGCTTCACGTCAGCACTTTGGTTTGTTTATGGCATGAATTATGCTCAATATTCCATTTTCAATGGTCTTAGAGGGGCATGGAGTGTTTATGGCAAAAATTCAACAAACCTTGATAAGCCAAATGTTTCTCAACTGATTTTGATAATTGGGTCACTAACGTACATAAATAATGGTCAGGTACGGAAGTTTTGCAAGAAGGCAGGTAGATACACTGCATTTTTGAAAAATGGCACTTTTGGGTTGTAATTTGCAAAACTCTAGCCCCAGGCTCCTCTCTGTCCAATACCTTGAGAACAAAGTTACATGCATGAAATGAAAACTCTATTATAGTAGAGTTCATGGTCAAATTTATTTGGCAGCACAATTTACCAATTGGGTTTTATGTAGTAGATAAAATATGAGCGAGAGATCTGTATATGGGCGTTTACAATGGCGAGCCGATAGGAGAGTCATTGTAAACGGCCATACAGATCAGACGCGAATATTTTATCCTGCTTGTGAAATGATACATTAAATTGACTGCAAAGTATTGTTATTTTAATCAGTAGAGATCTGTATCAAAAGTTAATGAATACTAATTAGCTGAGCAGGAGTTTGTATCAAAAGTTAATTCTACTGTTTAATAATTCATTGATTTGTATTGGGGTTTACAGTTGTGTACATGTGATCTGAATACTGTGCTGGGATTGGTTTGCAATCTCATGAATAATTAATGAATTTTACAAGGCACTTTCAAAATGTCCCCTGAAAGACTGAATTTTTAGTGCTGTACATGTAGGAGCAAAAAATGAGACCCCTCTAAAACTCCAAAACTAAAAGTCAGAGAAGCGAGGAAAATTGGATTTTGAAATATCTCATGGCAACCAACTTTTGTGCCAAGTTTCAGCCAAGTCGGTTGACCACAACTTTTGGCTCCTGGAACACTTTCTCAGATAATGACACTTAACTGCTGAATACCCCACCACTCCAAAAGTGATCTTGAAAAGTGTGGCTATGCGGCTACGCAGTGGTCATTAGCACCCCTCCCCCTAGAATATGTTTGTAAGGAAAGAAGTGGCTACACGGCTACGCAGTGGTCATTAACCAGATCTTGTGCTGAACTGATTACATATGTAAGCTTAAGTGCTCTTTTTAGTGATCAGGCCTAGGCACTCTTTTAAAATTTTAGCTTTCATTTTACAGTTCGGTTAACTACACTTTTTAACAAGATCATGTGCTGAATATGGCACTTGTTTACTGATTAAGCCTGAGCGCTTGTTTCAGCGATTAGGCCTAAGCACTATTTAAAAATTTAAGATTTCATTTCACGGTTCGGTTAACTACGCTTTTTAACGAGATCATGTGATGAATATAGCACTCGTTTACTGATTAAGCCTAAGTGCTTGTTTCAGTGATTAAGCCTACAGTAAGCACTCTTTAAAAATTTAAGATTTCATTTCACGGTTCGGTTAAGTAGACTTTTTAACAAGATTGCGCGAAGAATATAGCACTCGTTTACATTTGTTACATTCGGCATTCGTTTCAATATTTGGCATAAGAACTCTTTTAAAATTTAGCTTTTATTTTACAGTTCGGTTAACTACACTTTTAAAGGAGATCTTGTGAAGAAGGGTGGTAGTAGCCACTGCGTACATGTAGCCACCTAGCCACTTTTTGCCTTACTAACATATTCTAGGGGGAGGGGTGGTAAATTGGCCACTGTATAGCTGCGTAGCCACTTTTTTCCTAACTAACATATTCTTGGAGGTGGGGTGGTAATGACCACTGCATAGCCGCGTAGCCACTTTATTCCTTTCTAGCATACTCTAGGGGGAGGGGTGGTAATGACCACTGCGTAGCTGCATAGAAATCACTTTTCAAGATCCCTTTTGGAGTGGTGTGGTATTCAGCAGTTAGAGTACTCCACAGTACAAATACTCCAAGATCAAAAAATAGCTCAAGTATAACATTTCTCAAATGTTGATTGTGCAGTTAATAATCACCGTAAAGTTTAGTACGAGCCGAATATTGACCTTTCAGCTATCACGCCTGATCGCGTGACAGTAGTGTTCACTATCTTTCTTAAATTTATGCTCAATTAATTTTACTTAATGACGTTAGTTACTGATTAAACAAAAAATGAAGAAGGAAAGGAAAGGAAAGAAAAGGAACTTTCTTTAAGTCTCCGTCTCCCTCGCCGGTGTCTCGTACGTCGTTCTAGCGCTAGGGTACTAAATAACACCGTTAAGTGAAATTAAGAAATTAACACAAATCAAACATTACACAGTAGCTTACTCGGATACTGTATGGTGGAACCTAAAATGATAAAAAAATTTAAATGACAAGCAAATACAACTATGCGAAAAATACAAAAGAACGACGTGATCGAACAGTTACTTCGGAACCGCTACTTCGATCTAAGTGCACTGCAAGTGTAAACCTCGATCCAAGTTGCAAGTTGCACGATATTTTGAGTTATAAGAACAATGTATCAACAACAACAAACACACTTACGTAAGGACGAGTTTCTGCGAAAGAGCATTCTCAGTCTTTTTTCGGCGTGCATAGAACCAGTACAATGCGACACCGATGAAGGAAGCAAACAACAAAATGTCAACTGTGCCCACCAAGGGCTTCTCAAGATTTGTCCCTTCAGTTGACATGATAAGGCAAATTCAAAAGATTATCTTCTAACTTGCTGCTATTCGTTTAGCCAGAGAATAAAATGACAAGAAGTATATATAAATCTGGTGCAATCACATGAGATTACGTAAATTCTGCAACGACTGCAAACTTTTGTTTTTGGAACAAGTGCGATGTAACCACGCGATTACGTGAGATGAGCAGCATAAGCCGCGGTGTTCAGCAAGATGGCGGATGCAGGCATCAATCCCGAAACAAACTTCACCCGTGTTTCTGCTAAAGCTAACACGAGGAAAAGGTTTGTTGGAAGTAGGACATTTACTGGACAAAAGAATAACAAACTTACAGGTAGATCATGAATTATTTTCATGTCGTTGATCGGTTCATATTATACACTTTGTAACAACCGACACATGCGCAATTTGACGTCATCGATCGAAGATGAATATCTGGAATCTTAAAAACAACGAATAATGGTCTTCAACAACAATTGTATCTTTTGCCCATCGGATATCAAAGTGAGCAGTATTTCTAATATTAATTTTTACTAACTTTGGTGGTATGCCCAACACTGAAACCATGGCAAAGTTGATTCTCTGGTAACTTTTTGTAGTTCGATATGGGTTTAACTGACTATTTACATTTATTAATTGTACTACCACACAGTCTTCAGATAAACTAGACTTCTGAAAAGTCCTTCGTCTCATGTAGATGGCGTGTGGGACGAAGAACTTAAATCGAAAATTAGTACCATTCCATTTTAATGTTTATATTTTTAATGTTAATGTCTTTTTTTTTCTTTCTTTATTATTTTTTTGTACATATTATTGACAGTTGGTGTGATACCTAGACTAATAAATAAAGATGAAGATGTACAGATAAACAAACAAGTGGAAATTTGACTAATTCTTGTTAGTTAAGAATTATTTGAAGGAATGCTTGTTGTCCATTTTTTACTTCATAATGAAGTAAAAAATGGACAACAAGCATTCCTTCAAATAATTCTTAACTAACAAGAATTAGTCAAATTTCCACTTGTTTGTTTATCTGTACATCTTCATCTTTATTTATTAGTCTAGGTATCACACCAACTGTCAATAATATGTACAAAAAAATAATAAAGAAAGAAAAAAAAAGACATTAACATTAAAAATATAAACATTAAAATGGAATGGTACTAATTTTCGATTTAAGTAATTTATTCAAGGAAAGGGTTCTTCAGTGAAGGATTTGTTCCTGAACACTGGTGGGAAATTCATATAGTTGCATATGGCTAGCTTCTTCCGTTGTAGGAGTTAACATGAGTACCTAGTGGATTCCTAGTCTTTTTAATTTTTTATTTTTGGATTGGCCCAGCCAACATTCCTCCTGGGAAAATCCACTTTCAGCACCTTCAATACCACCCAACTCAGTACCTTCTGTTTTTGTGTAACATGTACCACAGACAATTCATTTTACGATCGTGGAGTGTCCACTTTTATCATCATGTAATTTAAATTAGTGTCAGTCCCTACTTTGTTGTGCCTGCAAAATAAATTACTTATTATACATTCATGTCTCCAGGACAACCTATTACTGTACATCTGTAGCTTTCTGCAATTTTTCTGAGCTCCAACATTTTCATTCAAACCCTCAGGCCTGCAAAAGGTCTGTTAAAAACTTCTTTGACCTTGGCCTAAGTACAATATCTGTAGTCAGCAAAGTATATTGTATTTGTGATTTTCAAAAAGGAAGGTAAAGCACTTCCTTGACAATTCTGCATCACTAATGTGGCTGCTTGCATCTGAAAACAGATATTGGTGCAAATACCAGAAGAATTGTTCAGCAAATCCCTGAAGAGTTTATAAATAATCCAGAGCTACAGGAAGCTGTCAAGCAGGTATAATTAGCAACTATTTAACAAAGTGGAAGTGGGTAGTGGTGGATATTTACTAAGCTGCAAAGCGGCGAGTATATATGTTGCAGGTCATTTTGTTCCTTTATATCAATTTGCGACCAAACTAGGTCATTTTGTTTCAACTTATGCGCCGATCAAATCGAAACTTCAACATTTCCCTCCCCCCCCACCCGGGCAAACCATGGGCATTTGATTATCTTCTGTGCCTGTGGAGTGGGGAATTTGACCTTTGCCTGCGTGGGGTGGGGAAAATTGAACAAGAAGTGTCAGGTTTCAAATCAATTTTTTTTCTGGTGCTGAAGTCACTAACATCTATAACGGATGAGATGGAAGAGATTACAGTAAGAGATGTAGCATTTGTGAGCGATTAGCTTACAAAAAAGGTCTTCAAAAGGTCTTTATTAGAGACGGCAGGAGCAGACGACGAGTGTTCTTTAGTAGGGTATGACAGACAAATCCGATGATAGGGTAGGGCATTTGAACATCATTTTGGCTCGAGGGGGTGGGAATTTGAACGATCCAATCTTCAAAAAGTTCATTTGCCCGGGGGGGGGTTGTGGGGAGAGAGGAGTTGATCGGTGCATTACATGTACAGGTACATGTAGGTCAACTTGTTTCAACCAAGATCAAGTTGTTTCAACCTTTCAACCTACAGTCCCAGACATAGTTGTTGGGATACTTCTGCCTCTTCTTCCCTCTCGATGTTGGTGTGAAAGATTTTGTGACTGAACTGCAATAAACAACATTGAGAGGGGCAAGGAATGCACGAGAAGGGAATAGAGGATATTGGCATGAAGTGTCCCAACCAATTATGTCTGAGACTGTAGGTCAGTTTGGGGCAGGTGCAAAACACAGGTCTCAGGTCATTGTTTTACTAATACAGATACATGTTGTATGATCCTAAACATTCGTGAAAGGTAACCTGAAGCCTAATAATTATTAAGTTTTTAGGCCAAATGTTAGCATTTGTAAACGGTTAATAGGGTTAGGGTAAAACAATGACCTTTGACATGTGTTTTGTGCAGCTGTACCTACCCCAAATAAAGGAGTTGCCAGTAATTGGATCCGTGCCTTATACGCAAAGGATTCTGGGATCGCCAGGGGAAAACATTGCAAGTTGCTGAAAGAAAACGTATGGCAGAAAGTTATTCGACGTCCAAAAAACACTGTTTTGGAAAGATATCAATGCTTTTTTTCAACACAGTTTTATCAGAAATCGATCTGGGCAATGTTGACACATGGCAAGTGTAAGTTTTTGTGTGAATAACCGTGAAATATGAGACACAATTTTCTGATTAATTTCCTTGCTTGCGTAAAATTTATTGTGAAAATATGGTCTCAAAATATTACAAGATTAGGAATAAATCTGGAGGAAATACAATGTAACTCAATAAAGCCTCTTCATTTGTATTTATGTGTGTATGGGCTGGCTTTTGGCCTATTTCTAAACTCAGCAATTCAAATAATCTTGTAAACATGTCTAATGGTGATCATTGTGCTGTGCGGGACTGTGACAACGATCGAAGGCACCCAGAGAAGCAAAAGATTCTTCCTCACATTGTAATATTAAGATTTTACTTGCCCAGGAATAACAATGATCTTTTGTTGTGGGCTAGAGCTATTAATCTTGACCAGTTCAAGGTTTTGATGAGTACAAAGGTCTGTTGAAAGAATTTTTTTTACAAGGTTACAGAACCTCTGAATGTCCTACACCAACTTTGTACATACGAGAGTATGATTGTGGGAGCACTAAAACCTCAAAGACCTTCTCCAAAGATCAGATCTACAGAGAACTAGTACATGAAGATGACGCTTTTGTATTGGATGAAGTCATAGTGGAGCTTGACACGCTTAAGTTTGCTTAGATCCAGTGACTTTAAATTTTTATATGAATACATGTAGATGGTAGTTTGACAGAAGGAAAGGGTTGTTTACATGTACATGTAACATCTGGGGCATGCCAGATATGAATTCCCAGTGTTATCTTAATCCATTGAAACAGAGACTGCTGTATTCTATTGAAGAGGAGCATTAAAACAGCTGCCTTGAGGCAGAAGGAGATTGAAATGGTTTGCTTGAGCAGAATCATCATACAGTCTACATTAAAGTGATTGGACTCTTACAGAATTTGTAGAAAAATTAATAGCAGCGGCTCAAAAACCGTTGGGTTTTTCTCATTCAAACAAGAACTTAACCTAAGGGTTTTCTCATGTTTCTCATCGCTCATTTCATCCCTCCAAAGAGCTGCCAATGGCTCTGTAAAAAGAATTTCCATCTCCTCTGACAACATTCTCTCCTTTGAGGAGGTATATTTCCAGAAGCCATACATGTAGTTCATTTACGCAAGATGTAACTAATAAGAAAACAGCCTAGACACACGTAGATTTGTACATACAACTAAAAGGGTTTAGTGTGTTATTTCCTCCAGATTTGAACCTAATTTTGCAGTATTTTGAGACCGTGACGAGAGGTTAATTTCACAATAAACAGGCCTTCTGATAGGGTGCGATTAAAAAATGCAAATTATGCGATTTTTTCAGGGCAGATTGTGCGATTAGAAAGGCCAATTATGCGATAAATAATGTAAATTACGCGATTTTTTTCTCAGCAATTTTAAGCTTGTTTTCTAATGTTTCAGGTTAAGAAAAACTTTTTTGCTGCCCTAAAGACATTTTGAACACAAAGGAACAGTAATTATGTATCTCGATCGACATTAGTTGGGATAAATAAAAAAAATGAGGTCTTCTGCACTACCGGTGCACCACATTAAAAGTTGAAAGGACACAGCTAACATGCCAAATGAATGATCAAGGTGATTGTCAACCACGAACTTCCGAAGATGGTCAATCACAATAGGGCCATACCGCCATTTATACGAGAGAAACTGACGCTTCGACCGAATCCACAAAAAGCTCATTCCACTCTTAAAACATTTTACTGATAATATAAGAAAAAAATACTTAAGTTCTGTCCTGTAGTGCTCAATGATTTTCGTCCAATCAAGATGACTTGCTCAAAAAAAAATTGATACCTTTTGGGTCGCGGTGGTTTTTGTTTCACGGCAGTTT
>NC_090879.1:38061016-38076016 GCF_036669935.1 Montipora foliosa
TACAATATCTGGCTTACAATCATGCAATGCAAGATATAATCCACAAGATCGCCAGTTTTATTTCTCAGCGAGCAACTGTTCAGGAGACAAAACTTGAGTGAGCTGGCTGACAGTGAATTGATCAAGCACAACGATGATGGAGCATTGGAATTCCCACTATAAGGCTGACGATGGACTATGATAAGATTAGACGAGTTCCTTGAAAAGTGGCGCGCTGAACTTTGCTCATACCCATTGTTCAAAGGGCCGGGATTTAATTTGAACACTGGATCGCCTTCTAACAAACAATGGAATGTGGCTAACGAGTTTGAATAATACACGCACGGCCGTTTGGCCCGCTTGATCTTGGTCTTGTGTGATCGGCATTCGAGATGGCGAGTAGACAAAAGGCCAGAGCAAATGAAGTGTACCAAACCAGTAATTACATTGTTCCGTAGGTAACAAAAGAGTAATAGGTCATTACTGGAAAAATCTGCTCTATTGTTGGTTGTAAGAACAGTAGAAATTCCACAGGTCTGAGAAGAGCGAACACAAATCCCAAATCTTGAAATTTCTCGAAGAAACCAATGGTATCCAGCCGAAATCTCAGTTGTCGATGGTCTCCAAGTGCTTATATTTGGCCTGGAACGGCTTGTATAACCAGTAGGTTGACATGAGAGTAGAAAAAGAAGAAAAATATAGGAGCCACGAAAGCCGTGACATTACCCCAAATTAACATGTTGAAACATGTTTTGAACGCAATTTTGAGGCGACTAACATTTGGTTTCGGGCGAGTGAGAAAAACTACCCGGTCGCCCGGCCGGGCACTCTGGCTTATTGTATTTCTAGCAGATAAGGCGGCTAAAAATTTTAATATGTTGGTGGTTATAGTTTACGAACCCTCTCAGAAAATGTTTTTTCTTCGTATGAAACAGTCGGTTTAAAGGCCGTTCCACATGATTTCACTTGTAACATAATCTGTGACTTTGCACGTGACGGCCGTTGGCCGCACGAATTTCGATTCGTTCTCAAAAAAAATAGGATTAAATTTGGAACGTGGAGTTTGGCATTTCTTGGTTATAGTTTAAAAAAAATCAGGACTTCAACGGGTTTGTCGCTGTGAAATTTCTCTGAAGATAGCGTAATTATAGAGTAATGTTACGTAATAATAATTACATGTATAGCTCAAAAAGATGATTTTAACTCATTTATTCCAGCCTGCAAAGATTACAACATTTTTGGGCACAAATGCCATATGAATTGCTCAGAGGTGAATAGCAAAGGATATCCAGAGTTTGAGTAACCAATCAGCATGCATGTTCAATGCTTTCCCCTGTTTTAATAATGTTATTATAATATAAAATTCCATGGATTCAATTTTCAGTACTAGCTAAGTCCAATTGATAGTTTAAAATTTGTAATGTATAACAGTAGATTTTATTTATTTTTGTAAAATGGTGCTGTACATGTATGATTAAGAGAAGTAAAATGTATTGTTTTTAATATAACTTATTACTATGTCACCAAATGGTTTCTTGGACATTAGCCGCCTTCTTCCAGTACTGTTAAAGCAGCTGATTGGGCTACATTGTACCTGTCCAGTACATCTGGTACTGTAATTTAAGACCCAGTCAGCCTCTAGCACTCTCCATAAAATTGTTCGTGTTTCAAGTAGTGGAATGGGATCTCCACCATTCCATATGATTACTTCTTCCATAGCACCTGGATGTCATTCCTTTGTACATGTACTTTCCCTATAGTTCTTAGTATTCTCTTCTAAATTCTCTTTTCATTTTGTCATCAATTGCTGCATTGTCATTATTATTATTATTATTATTATTATTATTATTATTATTATTATTATTATTATTATTATTATTATTATTATTATTATTATTATTATTATTATTATTATTATCATCATCATTCAAAAACAATCATTTTAAAGAAAACAACATTTTGGTGCATTGGTTCTTTGGTTACTCTGCTAATTTAGAATGATGTAATTTTTCAACAGCTGCCACCAAATTATAATTTTGAGATCTTCAAGACAGTATGGAGGATCAAAGAAGCAGGTTCCAAAAGAGGTAAAAATATGATAAGAAAGACCTACAAATGCCAGCTGAGTCAGCAGTGGCTTGGGACTTAAAAGACACTCAGCAATGTTCGATTCCAGGGGGTCTTGAATCACAGAGTCGTGGGTGTGGGTTCCAGGTTGTTAAATAAAATTCTTGTCCTTCAAGAACGTGCAATACCTCTTTTCTTGAAAGGAAAAATTCTACCGCTCAAATTCCTACATGTATATTATGAGGAAATTGTTAATTTGATGTACAACATCAACACTAATTCTGCACTGATTAAAATTTTGAATTGTTTCTAAAATTACCAGTGTTCATCATTATAGCACATGCTCATCAACATCGATCTGAGCATTTTTTTTTTTTTTACCAAACAATCCGCACTTAACGTTCAAAGCAAGGCCCAGAGATTTCATTTAGAAGCCGGTCACTGGTGGTATACATGTAGCGCCGTCTGTTTGTCACCGCCGGCTACTATACTCTGCCTTGATTTTCACTCAAACCCTTGTAAAAGATAAGATTGACCACCGCTTACATTAGTTACCCCAGTCATCTACTGCAAAAGTTATTGAAACCCCTGAAGGCCTTTGCGGGTATTGGTGTTAAAATCTGGAATGGGATACCAGCTACAGCGGTAGACTCAAAAGTTTATCCAGAAATTCTTTTTAAAAATCCAAGAACAAAACTAATAGAAATTCTAGAAACTGAAAACTCCTATGCCAAGATAATTATACATGTATGCCTTAATTAACAAGATGAAAAATTACCGGTAAATTGCTAACTGAAGAACTTACATGTAAGTTTAGTCTGTAGTATTTCATATTTTACACTATTACTACTACATATTACATGTATTACTATTACTACAGTGTAGACTGCTTTCTTCTACATTTCTCTTAAATCCTTCTACCTTCTAAATACATTGTATATGAAAGCACGAAGAGTAGTGTTTACATGGTGTTGTTGTATGTACATGTAATGATAGTTTATTCCATAAAAAACTAATAAACCTTAATAATTCTGTGTACAGTCTGGCTTGCCACGATTAGCTTTTCGCTATTTGCAAACCAGCCTAGTAATAACTTACTGGACCAGGTAAACTGTTTGCTGTAAATATAAAATAAAACTTGACTAATGAAAACTGATATTAGCTTACATAACTGTGCCATTTGCGAATGCAACAGAGAAAGTCAGGAGTCATGTTGTCAGCTGGTTTTAGTCAATCAACAAAAGGATCACTTAGAACTATAATTTTTCTTTTATAGGGTCTTTTTCTTCATAGCTTGTTGACAATTTAATTACAGAGAGTCCAAAATACAGTTTCTTGGCTTGTCAAAAATTCACAAAATTCACTTGTCAATAGCACATAACACCTATGTACATGTGCATCTTCCACTGGCTCCCTGTCTCAAAGCAAATTCTATTTAAACACATCGCCAATGGATGAGCTTGGAGATGGTGCCTGCCAAAGTGGGCGGCAATTCTGGGAAGAGCAACGAGCCTTGAGCCACAGGCCATGAGCAGAGCACACAGGCCTCCATGGCAACTCTGCGAGCGGCCACCACCCACCAGGCACCGTCACACTGACCGAGTCAGTGGAGATACATGTACTTACCAACCCTATACTTACCAAATCCACTAATGAGGGAGGGAAGGGAAGGGGGAAGAAGCGGAACAACTGAACGCTTGCTGCTTGAAACAAACAGCACCTCACACAGCAGAAACAGCCAGCACGTGCGATTCTAGAAAACCCCGTATGTCACCTCAATGCGCATGATTCCCTGACCACCGCTGACCAGCATTGGCTTGATTTTAAATTAGCCTAAATTACATTTAGCCACATTTAAAACGACATGACTATTCCGGGGATGGGGGTAGGGGGTGAGGGGTAGGGGTAGAGGTGGGGTAGGAGGTGAAGGGTACAATACATGTCATACATGGGGCTTTTTTTTCACCAAAATATGCCGTCACGACATTCACAAACTTAAATTCAATCGTAACACTAAATTTTCCAACCTTTCTTCGGAAGAGTGGGCAGAGCTTAAAAATCTTAGTAAACGCAATGACATAGTTGTCAAATCGGCCGACAAAGGCGGTGCGGTAGTTGTTTGGCGGTCCGACCTTTACCAAAAAGAAGCTGATAGGCAATACTTTTACCAACACAGAAAAAAATAAATAAAATAAAAAACCAAGAAATGAAACACAGATTCCGACTGGGTTTTGCTACCCAGTAATAATTTATCTGTACTCTCATAGACTACCATTTATCTAAAGTTAAAAAAGGCATTTAATTAGTTTCCTATACATGTATTTTCCCCTTTCTCTGCTTCTCTACATATTTTATTTATTAACTCATGTGTATTAGCCGAATTGGAAAATACTATCAGCTACATAAAAGCACAATGTGAGGAACCTTTTCATAAGAGTGCTTTAGTTTTATATACGTGTAATTTGTTTTGCAAATGACTATATTAAGTTCAAAATTTAGGTTTCAATTAACACCCCAATAATTATCTATTTGAACTTTTTTTGGATTTCACTCATTAATTTTAGTGGCATTGCAGTTTCCTGAGGGACTTCTAATCTTTGCTTGCACAATAGCTGATATTCTAGAAAGGTATGTGAAAATTACACTGTTCATGTATGTCCACTTTGGTTGCATAGTGTTGTATTGACTGTAAAGTCATATGAGCATTTATCATCAATCCCTTGTCTTTAGAGGCTGCCAAAAATGTATACATGAGGCACAGTCAGTTATGCAACATTTATTTAAGAAGTAACTGCTCTTCAAATAAAATATTTATCTTCCAATGTACTGCTTTACTACTCAACCTATACTTATTTGGCCTTTTCTGCTGATCATGTTTACTGGCATTTACATTGTAGGTTTACAAACTGTGATACAGTTATCATGGGTGATGTAACTTATGGGGCTTGTTGTGTTGATGATTACACTGCAAGAGCTCTTGGCTGTGACTTAATGATCCACTATGGACACAGTTGCTTAGGTTAGTGAATAAGCACCACATAGCAAGTGCTATCAATTTGTCCACAATGTTTAATATTCTGTGGTGGTGAAAAGTCCTAAAGTCAGTTAAAATACAAATGAACTCATGAAATTTGAAGGGAAAAAAGAGCTTGTTTGCCTGCTTAACACCAAATTGCTAATTAAAATTTAACTTACATGTAACATTTATTCAAGCATTTTATGATTCATTTAGTCTGCAGCATGAGTGTTTTGGGCTGGCATACTCTCTAAAATAATGTTTTGCATGTTTGCTGTAACCTGCATTCACTTGAATGATAGTGCATTGATTTTAATGTGGCTAAATGTAATTTAGGCAAAGTTAACCTCGAAGCAATGCTGGTCAACAGTTTCCCCAGCTATACTAGGGGTGGCCCGATACCTCTAGTAGGGGCACCTCTGGACTTATATATGCAGTTGCTTGCTTGCAGTTCTTCCAAAGTGTTATTGCAATAGCTTGCTGTTTGGTTACCATTTTGTGCTTTGGTTTTTGCTTGCTTGCTGTTTCTGCTTGTACAGTGGCTGCTAGTTTGGATGGGGAGAACTTGTCATCAGATACCTTTCTGTGTGCCGAGTCATCTGTTCCTTCGTCGCTCGCTTCTGCGGAAATCTCGGCGCCACAAACGCCAGTTGTTGCTGCTGGTGTCTATGATCCCACTGAAGGCCTCATTAGAAGCAGAAAAAGGCCCTGGCTTTAGCTCAAGCAATTTGCGTGGAAATTCAGTTAGCGTGGAGCTACAAGCAGCTTCTGGGGGTGTTCCCGTTCCATTGCCCAGCCTGTCGCAGCAAACGGTGACCTTTTTAGCTTCTGGAGGTGCCTTTCCGGAGCAACAGGCAATATCTTCACCTTAAGCCACACAAGGTAGGCCTAATTTTACTGTGCCATCCTTTGTTGCCACTTTTGCAACCCCGCGCTCGTCGATCATGTCGATCATGGCAGGCGCTTCTGTCCCGGTGCCACTCAGCGACAGCACTTTGGCTGCAAACCTGCCATCGGGACCGCTACTCCAACAGCCGTTTGTAGTTGGCCCCAGTTTTTCACCAATTCCAGCAAAAACGGTTAGCGAAATTGTTTCCGGAAAGTACGTGGATTTGGGAGATTTGCTTTCAGGCAACATTGTTCAGACTGAGCCAGAGTCGCAGGCATTCCTGGACGGGCGGTTAGTGTTTTTGCCAAGCGCTAAAAAGCAACACCGATGCATCAAGGACATTGTGACCTGGTCCGAAGCCTTTACAATTTTCACGCTGATTCTGTCGTCGTATTTTCACCACCGCTGGAAAGATTTAACTTCTTGTAAGCTTCTCATCCTGCGCACGTACCGCCAGTTCAGTGGTCGTGTTTGGCTGGCATACAATCAGGCCTTCCGCCAGCAGGCTGCGGTGAGGAAGCTTGTGGACTGGTCGACCATGAATTTTCACGCTGCTGGGGCCTCTGTGTGTTCTGGGTCTGGTGGTTCCTTGAGCGAGCTACCTGTACCATCTGGAGCTGACTCCTCCCAGGTCATTTGCCGGCCTTGGAACAGGGGCCACTGTTCGGCACAATCTGCTTCGTGTCGGTTCGCCCATTGCTGTGGCACCTGTGCGGGTTCCCACCTTGCGTCAGAATGCTCCTGTCGTTTTGACAAAATGTCTTCACAAGATCGCAAACGCAGATCTGCTTCTCCTTCCTCCGTGCCCTTGTCCACCTCGA
Source organism: Montipora foliosa (assembly GCF_036669935.1). Taxonomy (NCBI): domain Eukaryota; kingdom Metazoa; phylum Cnidaria; class Anthozoa; order Scleractinia; family Acroporidae; genus Montipora; species Montipora foliosa. The sequence goes on from NC_090879.1 coordinate 38,067,789, forward strand.
AAACCAGGCGTTAGTGGATGCGCCTTTTTGTTTTCCTGATTTTTGCCTTTTTATCTGCGTTGATTGCCTAAGTTTTTTCCTCCATGTTTCCTGACCTTTTGGCCGCGGCAAATTTTCTCTGCGGGGATTGGAGGCAATTTTTCCACCCACAGCTTCTGCATTGGGGCAGCCTCGGTAGCTGCTCGCAACGGTATTCCTGATGTTGGACTAGCAATGCATACCAGCTTTATATCTGCACACCTTTGGAAGCTCTCTCGGGCATCTTGGGTCAGCTAGCTTGACATTGTGCGTCCTTTGCCATTGGTTATCCACAGCTCCTTGGACATTGCAGTGGAGTCCAGCACCGAATTGCTTGGGGCTTGCACTGCAGTCTTTGGTGTTGCTCTCACTGTCAGCTGCATTCATTTGGTAAGTGTGTCTGTTTTTCTATGCAACTGCTGCGCTTGGTGCTTGAGGTTGTTGGAATTGGAGGTTCCATTTCAACCCTGGTCACTGGCCCCTCCTTTTTCAAGCACCAAGGAGATTCGGTTGGGTGGGGGCCACTCGCAGGGTTGCCATGGAGACTTCCTCCTCACGCTAGAGCATTGCCCGGCTCCACCAACTTCGTGGGCACCAACGCCCAAGCTCATCTATTGGTGATGAGTTTAAATGTGGCTAAATGTAATTTAGGCAAAGTTAACCTCGAGGCAATGCTGGTCAGCAGTTTCCCCAGCTATACTAGGGGTGGCCCGATACCTCTAGCAGGGCACCTCGTGACTTACCCCATGGTCACATTCGCGCTAGAACCTTGCTTGCTTGGCAAATATTTAGTTACCTAGCACATTCCTAGCTCGTGTGACCGACCAAGCATGGCGTTGCTTGCTTGCTTGAAAAAGAGGCGGAGTTGCTGAGAACTTCACAGGATCCGCAGGTCAGCTCAAGAGCACTCTGCAGTTCTCTTGAACTGTGCTAGGTAAACTATTCATGAAAGCTGACCAATAAGGAAGAGGGTTGTAATTTCAGAGCTTGATCTTTCGTAAGGAAGTTTTGATTAAAGGTGTACCTGTGAATCAGTTGTACTCGAATATGTTCAGGATCGCCCATTCCGTACAAGCAAAGCAAGCTACCTATTCTTAACTTATCCACCACCGATTAATTGCGCCACCTTCTACGTCTCCACGGAAATTCGTCAAAGGTTTTGCTCAAAACATTTCTAGTAATCCTGTTCAGGCAACTGTTTCAGGAACAGTTGGACATTTAGACTTAAGAGGTTTACCTTCCTCATCAGCAGAAACGATTGAAACTAGTCTGGGAAACAGTTCATCCATTTTCAACGAAAGCGCGACTCGACTCGAAGTTCAATGTGACCCCACGGCGTGCTTTCTTAAAACTCTAGCCCTTGCTACTGATTGCTTGACTGACGTCACAAGCAAGCATGCTTAAGCGTCTTAAGTCTTAAGCGCGAATGTGACCGCGGGGTTATATATGCAGTTCCTTGCTTGCAGTTCTTCGCAAAGTGTTATTGCAATAGCTTGCTGTTTGCGTGCCAGTTTGTGCTTTGGTTTTTTCCCTTCCCTCCCTCCCTCTTGAGGTATGGGCTAGGTAAGTCGTGGGTCGGCAAGTATTCCACTGAATTGTTCAGTGTGACGGTGCTTAGTGGGGGCCGCTCGCAGGCTTGCCATCGAGACCTCCTCCTCTTGCTAGAGCATTGCCCGGCTCCACCAACTTTGTGGGCACCAACGCCCAAGCTCATCTATTGGTGATGAGTTTAATTGGTCTTCAACCAGCTGTCTCAGCCTACAATGTACTTGTCATTTTTAAAACAAGTAATGACAAACTGTAATAAATAACATTCAAGTCCCTGTTCGAAATGAAAGCTTAAAATGTGACCTCTGTAGAAGCAGTTAATGAATTGGGGGGAGAGAGACTAACTGATGACAGAAAAAACCAATCCTCATTGCCAAAGTGAAAGGTACAGTTCACATTGCAACCAGGTTGACAAATTAGTTTGATTCTGCTGTGGTTAGAAGAAATTTTGATGTACCTTAAAATTTACAATTCGAAGACTGAACATTTCAATACTCCTGTCTACTGTCTTCATTAGGGCTGATCCAAAGTTATTGCAAGAGTCCTTTTATCTGCTACCAATTTGCTAGAAAAAGAAAGGGATGTGCTTGTTAATAGGTGCAAATAGGCGTCGGGAACGAGAACTTGACTGCTGATTTTCTTGTCATCCCTTACATACGCACGGTTACAGAATCCAGCAGGAGAATTTGAGTAGCCACACTTGCATTGTAATTTTCTTTCATTTTCTGCTCTTGTTGCATATTTAGTCCCTATTGACTCTATGAAAGGAATCAAAATGCTGTATGTATTTGTGGACATCAAACTTGATGCCTCTCATTTCGTGGACACTGTAAAACATAATTTTGAACCTGGTGCATCACTGGCAATACTTAGCACAATTCAGTTTGTGACAACACTTCAGGTACGTGTATTATTGCATGTGATCAACATAACCTATTAAAAGTGGCAGGCAATGATATGTTAAACTTAATGAAGGTCCAAACTACAAGTGGCACCATCAAAACTGGATGCAATGTTCAGCTGTTGGAAAGAACTTTGGTACATGTAGTTTACTTGGGATAGTATTGGGGATCCCAAACATAACCTCCTGAGAGAACACCAGAACAGAAATTCACTTTTCATTTTGCTGAAATATGTGGGTTCATATTAACAGTCCCTCCAGGAAATTGATGCCCATAAAATAGTTAAAACTGTTTGATAGGCTTGTCCACTGGAAGAAATTATGCACCAATAATAAACAGATGCAACAACCACACCATATACAAAGAATTCCATTTTTTATAAATTAGCTTTGAATCTCATGTACATATACATACAAACTTAAACCTGTTTTTTTTTCATCAAGGCTGTTTATCAAGAACTGTGCAAAGATTACAAGGTGGAAATACCTCAGTGTAAGCCTTTGTCACCAGGGGAGATTCTTGGTTGTACTGCTCCAAGAATCAAAGATAAAGATGCATTTATGTAAGGCAATTGTCTTTCTCGTTAACTTATTAGTAGATGGGTTTCATGAAGTTTAATTACAAAAAGAAATCCAATACTAGCACACTTTAATTGTATTCAACACAGGCAGTTGACTTTGGTGTGTGTACAGTTTTCAAGGTTTTCTCACATTACATGATTCATGAGCAGTGATGCTTACTTTGAAAAAAGAGGTTACACTGTATACCCAAAGCTCAAATTTGATTTCCGTAAACAATAGATACTAACAGGCCCCAGTGATTGATAATTTTGAGACTGGCTAAGAATTGCAATGCTAGATTGAGAGGTAGTCACTAACCTTCCTGAGAGTGAAGGAGAGAAGTAACCCTTGTGCTTATCTGGACAGTTAGAGTAATTAAGACAAGTGCTTAAATTGTCCAGAAAGGTGGGAAGAAAACTTCTCCTTCTTCTGTAACCAGGGTCCGAAATTAACTTTTTCATATGGGCGCCAACTGGCAACTAGCAACGACCGCATGGTCTTGCGTAGGTGTCACGCATTATTTTTGCTTTCGAAAGCGGACATTTTGGAGAGAAAATGTATCTGACCTCGAATGTAATAAAGAAACCCATCTGCCCCTTAGTTTGTTGGAAATTCCAGCCACGGAAACACGAGTCGCGTTCTGTCGCACACAAGCTGCCATGTTGTTACCGTGTTTACGTTCCTTGTACCAGCCCCTTGAATCTTTTTATTGAGTCGTCGTTTTTTCACCCACAATACGTATTTTATGCGGAACCGCAAAAAAAAAAACATGGCGGCTTGCGAAGTTATGGGGTAGTCAACGGGAAAACTCCTTTCATTTTTATTTCAAAAACATAGGCAGGATAAAAAGGAAGACACCCCTTGGCAAATGGCTCTTACCTTAATAGTAGTTCACCCATTGGCGACCAGTTGTGAAATTCTAGTCACCAGTACTCAATTTTTAGTTGCATTGGCGACAAGGAAGGCGCAATTTTGAACCCTGGTATCCCACACTTCAAATACATGTTGTTTTGACTGCTGGTACAATTTGTTTTTGAACTGGTACAAAGTAGTTTGAACTGGTACAAAATAATTGAATTGGTACAATTTTAATTGTACTGGTTTATCAACTGTCTAAAAAAGGGATTTAGTTGTATGGGAGTGTAGTTGAAAAAGAGGGGCTTGGTATTTTGGTGGTCTGAAAAAGAACACAATATTCCTTTCTTTCTACTTTGCCTACCCCTTACTACTACTAATAATAATAATCATCATCATCATCATCATCATAATGGTTTATTGACATCAAACTTCAAGTGAAAACTGAATTGCATTGGCTTATAACTATGAAATATAAAGAATTCGTGATAAAACTGGATATGAATAAAAATACAAATTATAAAATACCCGGTATAGATAAATTTATAAAATACTACAAATTACAATTAGACGATGGGATAAATGATTTCCTGAAACGATCCGTCTTATAAAGAGGTTCTATGAAAAGACGTTTGTTTCTTAAGGACGTTTGTGCCCATTGCTACTGTGCATTTTTTTGCGCATGTCATGCACACGTCATGCATCGCAGACCACGAAGGTAAACAAGATGCAAAAGGCGCAAACATTTTCCACAAGAATGGAACATGAAAGCGTGTGACATCATGGGATAGCTGTGGACCCAGGTCTTCTCAGAAATGTCACTCAATGACGTGACAGTGCGAATATACCATCGTTTTGAGAACTTCGCAGCGATTTTACTCTCTTGAATGCTCGGTGACCCCTATTTTTCTTTCTGTAGATCACTTCCTTTTCTGATTGTGTCCGTTTTAACAAAAAACAAAAAAATCTGTGAGTGAGAAGGTACAAATATTTCGCCTTTTATGCTCTCTTGTGACCGAAGTTTTCTTTTTTCAACTAATATGTATCGTTTTTCAAGGTCTATTTCACCTCAGGAAAAGACATCAGCTGCAAAGGTTAATTTAGTTATATTAGTTATGTTGAATTGAGTACCTGATCTAAATTTCACTAATGTAGCTTTTTATATTGCTGACAGTTCTAAAAGTGCACCTCATGATCTCGAAAATGAGCACGGTGCCCCCCCATTTGTTTTTGCCTTTTTGGAAAAAGTAGATCATTACCTTTCTGCGTGGCAAGTTTCTGTATGTGGGAACATTTTGGTTGCGAACGTCCTTAAGGATTATCTAGTGTTCGCATTAAACGCAGGTACTGTAGCAGATGGTACAGTTCATGATTAGTATCTTCAGCTGTGTTCTTAACTAGACACTCCATGAGCGTACACTGGGTTGCCTGTGGTACGTGTCACTCAAAAACAGAAGGGACTGAGTTGGGTGGTATTGAACTGCAGCGTTCCAGTCTGGGGTCATTAAGACCATTTAAGGGGTCACCCAGAAGTTGTGCCAGCAGAGAACCTTTGGCTCACACGTTTATACCACGAAACAGATCTTTTTCTGAGGTTAAAAACCTGGCTATCGGCCTATTAATCATTTGTCAGAAAGAAAAAATTCCTGTCATCTGTAGAAAAAATAGGCACGCATTGCATACGTGTGGTAGTGCATTAACACAGCGCTTTATTCCACATTGACAACTGAGCTGCATTTTGCCTTCCAGGGGATTCAAGTTGTCTTTGCGAAATATTTAGCTCTCATAATACACAATATTGTTTTGGTATTGTATATCATTATAGTGTCATGGTAGAAGTCTTAGGTAAATAGCATGTGGTTACTAGCAAAGTACTAAACCCAGAAAGATTGAAGAAAATAAAAGGGATTCGAGAAACAGTGGCTTCTAGGCTGACATATTGATCATTTTCAAGTTCCCTCACAACTTCTTTTCACCATAAGGTTAAGGGTGCACTCTGAGCTTCTGACAGCATTGAAATACAAAAGTTCACTGAGGTTATCCCTATCCAGCGAGGTTAGTATCTGGATGGGTGACCTAAAAAATATACCACTTTGTAACAGAAGCATAGGACAGAAAATTCTAACTCCCAGGGGTTCCCCATTGATGAGTAAAATCGTCTGGCGTTAGACAGACGGTTTCAGCCTGTTTGGACGTCAAAGGGTTAATTAATGGCGACATGTGCCCAATCTAATGCAAGTGAGCGGAAACAATAGATTTTTTTCATTTGCATAAGATTCGACACATGTAAAATGCAACGTTTAAAACGGGCCATATTGTACTTTTAAAATCTTAAGTAAATCGCAAAATCGAAAGTGACATCGAATTCAGTGGGCGCCGTGATCAAGTTACCTTGCGTGTTTACTCGCAAAACAGCGAAGCATCTGTGTCAAATAATGGCAAGATACTAGCCTGAGTAGCAAGCGTTCCTGTTTGTCGCTTTTAAGATTCCAGATATTTATTTTTCATCGCCAATTGACATTCCATTCTTGAGCACTATAAGGGTATCCGTAAATCTCACGAAAACCTTTTCTAGGGTAAATTTATTGAGACAAACAACATACAGTATTTGCTACTGTATTAGAGGCAAAAACCCCTTTCTGTTTCAATTGCGTGCGTGCAAACAAGAAACAATCCGTGTTGCAAACCATACACTATGCGAATAAATAAATTTCAGAAGAACCTTTTTGGTGAATAATGAAGCACAAAATAGATATAATTCTTCACTGTCACATGCATTTTCAATTATTATTTTTACCTGAAGACTGTGCAGAGTTGAGTACAAAATAAATGCAAATTTCCAGACAACTGAGATGCGACTTCAGTAAACAATGTGATGCATTCAAGGCGTTCGATTCCTTTTAAACCCATACGGAATTTGCCATTTGGTTTCAGTCTTGTACATAACACCACAATTAGCCAAACAACATTAGAAACAAAGCTCATCTGATGATATCCAACGGCAAAAGATGCAATTGTTTTCGAAGACCATTACTCTACGCTCTGAAGATTCCAGATATTTATTTTTCACCGCCTGTCTTGTTTATCCAATTGACTTTCCATTATTGAGCTCCACAAGGGTATATTTTTTCTAAAGATTCACTAAAACGCTATTCATGTTACAATGACTATCAACGCCATTGCAGGTTAAGTTCAATATTGTACTGCGTCCACCGGATAAAATCTATGCATTTGTAGCACCCCCTCAAACTTAAGTCACTATTTAGCAGGGGAGGGATAGGAAAGACTTTTCATGACACAAAAAAAGTAAAAAAACGGAGGAATGAAATGCAGATTACGAGTAGGTTTGGCTACCCAGTGAAATGTTTTCCCCATGAAACTTGTCGTCGGGTGGCAAGAGATGGTAAGGTGTAAGCTGGAAGCTGCAAGTCTGTTATCATAGGATAGTCCAGGACCAACGATTATTGAGAGGGTGCATTTTTGAATCCATTTAATGTCGTTGCTTAGGTATGCGGGTAATGCTAAATGAAAAACTGGCGATGCATACTCTATGCCTGTACAATAAGAATTAATCATGTCAGCTGTAGAAACGTTGGCACATTTGAGTTGCTTTTACCCTACATGTGAAAGAATGTTTTACAATGTACTTCCAATAACCGTGAACCAATATTCTTAACTCGATGACCAAGGCAACACGCGGGCTGTTTTAGACTAAACACCTCAGTTAAGTTACTCCAACCAGTACAATGCATGCCAATCCTTTACCTAGAATGCGGTGTCAGACACTTGCAGACTGTAGACCGATCCTCACAGTTGTTTAAAGCTAACCATTTTAAAATGTGTGCATAGGCTTAAATGCTGTTTATCAGCACTAATCAAATGGGTGCTTATACCTAAATACTGCTTATCAGCGCTATTTGTAGGCAGTCTGCAGTATGTCACCTGCAGTTTGTTGTACACCTCCTGGAACCCTAACTGTTAATAAGACAGTGCATAACCCTAATCACTAAACGGAAAGCTTAACCCTAATTCCTAAAAGTCGGGCAATGTCCCTAACCTTACATGAAAGCTAACCATTCTAGAACAAGTGTTTATAGGCTTAAAAATTGTGTAAATTAGTGCTTAACACCACTCGTGTTATTCTTGGTCAAACGAGACTGTTAAGTATTTCCAACAAGTCTTGCTATTTCTGTCCTTCTCTGAATGTTCAGAAAACTTTATTTCACTAACCTCTTGAACTAAGTAAGTGAATGGCAAACAGCTGTTATCAATGAAGTGTGTTCTTTGTGTTCAACAAACTAAACTATTTTCACTGTTTATGCACCAGTACAATTAAAATTCTACC
>NC_090879.1:38081016-38093516 GCF_036669935.1 Montipora foliosa
GTGCAGTGCAAGTTATGCCGGCTATACATTGCGGCATTTACACCAGCGTTTGGATAAACACGCCAAACAGTTTTCCGTCTTTTATTGTTTAGTACATGAAATGTTACTTATTTAATAGAGACTTGTCACCATCTTGGGGCGTGGTGGCCTCATGGTAAGTGTGATCGACTCTGGAGGGAATGGTCCGGGTTTGGGTCCTGGCCGGGAACGTTGTGTTGTGTTCTTGGGCAAGACACTTTACTCCCTCGGTGCCTTGCACCACCCAGGTGTATAAATGGATACCGGCGAAATGCTGGGGGTAACCCTGCGATGGACTGGCATCCCATCCAGGGGTGAGTAGAAATACTCCTAGTTACTTCATGCCATGGAAACCGGGATAACCTCCAGCCTGATGGGCCACTTGGCTCGTATGCAGACTTTACCTGTCATCATCTCTAAATGTCCAATCAGACTCAATCCGGGCGAAACTATTTGCGTGAAATATCAATCTTCTTCTGACAGTTTCTTTCAACTTGAAAATGGTGTCATAACGACTCCGAAACGTCGTTCGTTTGTATCGCAAATTTTTACTTGCTTGTGCATTACAAAACCGTTCTTTTCTATTTTATTGGAATTTTGCAGCCCCAATGTGACCGCGTCATGTTTATGCATTAATTTTCTCTACTTGATACCACATTATACAATGCTAACGAGAAGAGATACATGTAATTATGGTGAACAGCACCTACATTTCTTCAAAAGCTTTTCAATTCGACTCAGGTAGGGGTCTTTCTTTCTTCCCTTTATATCACCTGTAGGGATTTCAAAGTGGTTGCATATTTTGTTGAGCATTGAAATCGCGAATGTTGACAGTTTGGCTTGAGCCATTAGTTCACATAAGTTGTAGTGCTGGCTGATGGGATGGAGAGGTTGGACGTTTTCAAGAACTTCTCCCCTCAAGTATCTTAAAACCATTTCAGGTTCTGCGATTTCGTGATCAGACTCACTTTGGGAGGAGTGGCTGCTTTGGAGCGCATGCTTAGATACCAGAGAGGAAAAGTAGCTTGCGATCTGCTGGCCCGTCGAGAATTCATCGCTGGTAAACAAGCGGTCACCATTTTCATCTCTTGCGCTCGTCATTGAACGGGCAACTGAAGAAGCGTTCAATTTTTTGCCTGTTTGCATTCCGATAAGGAACTTGCTCAGTAGATAGTTCTTTTGGTTGTCGGTAAATCGCGCTCTTGACGACTGGCTGGTCTTGAGGGCCTATCCCATAGGAAGCAAAGACCGATTTGGTGCTCTACGACTTTCGGCGCACTGCTGCAGTTGTGGAACACTTGCAGTTTGCTTTTCCAGTCTAGCTGCATAGCCATGAACAGCTTTTTCTAGCAAGGTCTCACGTTCCAGTTTGCGTTGGTTGTGATGTTGTAAAGCAGCAAACAGCTGGTAGGACTTCATGCATCCCTCTTCAGGACAGAAAAAGAACTGGGAAGAAGCTGTATCATCCGGTGACTCGTCTGTACTTGACATCAGCTCAGGTTTGGTCGCTCGCCACTGGAGGGAGGTAAAAGTATCTACCACTACGTCTTCCTTGCATCTAGATAGCCTTAGAATTGGAGTTTCGTTGTTACTCCTGGTAAATTTGCTTAGTTTGACGGTCTTACCAGGTCCAATACCATATGCCTTCCATGTTTAATACAATCTTTGCCATATTCGACGTTCGACACCCCGCTCATAACTTGACATTGGTAGAGGTTCTTGGGTTTGCCATTTCATGCACCTTTCCCAGCTTGGGGATGTGAAAAGTCAAGTCGTTTTACTGTTACTCCATGGAATTAACTGGCTTTTGAGACGCCGATTATCGTTGATCCGCTTCGGTAGCACCCAGCGTTGTCTTGTCTGTAAATGACGGTTTTCAGAGTTGACATAATTGCCTTAAGTTTACCGATGACATCTTCCTTGATCGCTAACACAGCGTTGCTGTCTTGGCTGCATGATTGAAATACATGAACAAACGTCATCATCTGTAGTTGTTCAGTAGCCACTATCTTACGCGTGGCCACAGTAACGTGCCAAGAAAGGCCACGTTTGCCGAACCAGTCGTGCTGGGTTTCACGGTACTTGCGCAGCAACAACTTCATTGCCCAGTCTTCAACCAGAAGTACACTTGATTCATCTCGCTCGTCTATAACATCAAGACGCGCCTGATCCTGATTGAGGCTGCGTAAAAGATGAGCTTTCCAAGCTTGAATGTGGAGATCAGGTGGTCAGCAATAAAGCTTAATTCTTCCTTGGCATCTGCGTCGATGTTCTCTTGTTAGGGGTGCAGGGATGGCGCAGTGGTGAGAGCACTCACCTCCCACCAAAGTGGCCTGGCTTCGATTCCCAGACTCGGCGTCATATGTGGCTTGAGTTTGTTGGTTCTCTACTCTGCACCGAGAGGTTTTCTCCGGGTACTCTGGTTTCCCCTCTCCTCAAAAACCAACATTTGACTTGATTTACGTTCAGTGTTAATTTCAGTTTACAGTGTCCCCAATTAGTGCTCCAGCGCTAGAGCGACTAGACAGTTAAATAAAGTTCCTTTCCTTTCCTTTCCTTTCCTTTCCTTTCCTTCCTGTCATCATTGCGAGGGCATTTTTGATATCTAAAAGAGCTTTTGTCATCGCATCACAGCGGTCGCATTGATCTGTATGTTGGTGGTCACAACAAACAAGGCGTACCACCGGCAGTGGTCTGCGACACCTGATTCTTTGGACACATGCACCTGCTATGTTACGAAATTCATTATTATTTTATTCATTTCTTCCTCTAACAGAAGCAGCTAATAGCAGTTAGTGTATCGCATCTTGATTCCCTCTTTCTCACAAACGCAGGACAAGCTCAAGACTAGATCATCAATCATCGTCTTTACCTACTGATTGATTGTATTTTTGTCTTAATTATCGATTCATTCATGGGGGTGATTTTCAAGGAGTCAGAGGTGGATGGGCGTTGTCAAGAGTTAACTTAGTTTCAGCCTCATCCTGGTTTCCAGGGCTTCTCAGTCTCTAAGGGAAAAGCCCTGGGAACGAGCTTGTTGCAGCCTACGTTGTCTGATTTCGTTTGGTCTTATGCAAGCCTCTAGCCTGGCTTTGTCAGAAATCACGTCAAAATAATACAGCGTCTGATACACAGGCTTGTTGGATGGTTTAGGGGTCAATTAATGAAAAAGAGAAGCCTATAAATCACAGTTGCAGGCTTTTCAGTACACTTTTCAGGTAGTGCTTAGCAGACATGAGGCGTTCTCGTTGTTCTTTAGCTCAAGTCATTCCCATTAGATGGTCTCCCAAGCGTTTTGCTACATCGGTGAGATCCTCAAAGGCCTGAGCTCCTGCCGAACTGATGTAGGCTAGACCTTGTAACCACCTTGCGCACAAACAGAAAGAATGTTTAACAGAGTCCTGCGGCTGAGAGGGGTAAAATTGGATTCTTCTGCATATGCCAGGTATTGCTTTACGATGGACTCTAAGGTTAACATACGGATAACGTTGGGAACTGTCACAACCTCGTTGACAATGTGATGCTTTTCTCACTGAATGGCAAATCCTGCATAACGTGAGGACTAGTAATGAAATCCAAGAAGTGGTTGACCTGTGTGAGTGACACGAACAATTTTGTGTGGGATGTCTGTGGTGGTGGAACATTTCTCCCGTGAAGCATTCTATGCTTTCTTGCAGTACTGAATCTGTATCTAGTAAGATCATGTATCCATTTCTTTAGAGTTTGGAAAGTGACCTTGTCCGCCATTATCGAAAGAATCTGTTGCCGGGTGTCCCAAGCACTGGCATTACTGTAGCACTCTGTCAGAGCATTCATGAGCACGTTATCCACATCCTCATCCTCGCTTTCACTGTCAGTATAGAATAGTTGATTCAAAGATGGAACAAGGGAATGCCACAACTTTTCTGATTGTTTGGGCGCAACTTCCTCCAAGACAGCACCTACTGCCTGTTGTGCCTTGCGAAGATGGCGACGACGCGTTCTTTCACTCGCTTCATCCCATGGAAGAGTTACAGTATTCCTAACTGGGCTAACATCCCTGCTGTTTAAGAATTCGTTCAGTTTGGTCAGAGGCGTAGAGTCATCGACCCTCAGGCTGCAAGCTTCCCCCTGGCGTCTGGACGTTGGAAATACACGGAAGCTGGCGTACTTTGCGCCACTGGCGTAGCCCCGATAGAATTTTCCTGCAATAAATGTGTGATTGAAAACTTGCTTAATTAATACATGTCACTAAACAAGCGTGAGGTCTGTATTGGGAAGGTCAATTTATTTTTGGGAAGTTTGGGGCTCGGTCCATAAACTTGCAAAAAAAATAACTCGACTAATATTCCCAAATACGGCCGAAACTAATTTACATTATCAACTCCGTTGATAAAACCAAATTTTCGAAACTAAGCTAGTTCATTAAATTTCTTATCTTAATGACTCCTTTAAAACAATGCTGCGATTCTCGGTAAGCGCGCACGCCATAGTTAAGCATATTTTTGCATTTTCCTGGCCGATTTCGTGAAATTTGAACTGAAATTATTCCCCAGACATAAAGGAAATATACCGGTATTTGTACTTAAGAAGAAATTTTTGTCTTTCGTGAAATGTTTTGGAAAAGCAATTTACCGATTGTAACTATTTCTTAGCGATCCGTATTAGCAGAATTTGCACCGCTAAGGGGACCATGCAATCCCCTCGTGGACCTGTATGCAATATTTATAAGTCCAATAAATATAGCTTCTTTCTAATAAAGCCTAGTATGGAATAAAAATCTCAGTTAGTGTAACTTCCGTTTTACCAGTCACTTACCAGTGACATATTTCCCATTTGCAGAATAACTTCGCTTTCGATACCAGGCAGCTGGGCCGCGGTCTTGTTTTCAGCTTCTCCAAGAAGCTTACGGCAATTAGAACACACTCCTGTGAAATTGAAATGCTATTGCTTCAACTCCTTTCAAACACGTGCCATCTACTTTTCATCTGTGCCTCTTGACCTCCCATGCTGACTGGTTATAATATATTGTCGTTGTAAGCATCCTGATAAAATCGGATATAAAAAGCTCACTCTTCTACCTTATGTTAACGTAACTGTCGTAAAAAAGTCATGACTGGCCTGCACCGACTGGAAGAAAAATTGCTGTCTCCAAAACTAGCTGAGACCCAGATTTACTCAGTCCTCTCTCTGCTTTCGGTTTTTTGGCAGATGTTGCTTTGTGCTTTAACAGGCTGACTGGTATGGAGCACTTAGGAGAACTGCGTTTCCAGCTGACGCCCAGAGATGCACGAAGTTGAGGACATATAATCCAATTTTCTTCATTTCGTCGTGGTGCAAAGATTGATGCTATCGCCAGTAAAAGCTCTGCTTCGTTTTCTATTCCGATAATGGAAAAGAATGATTAGTGTCTTGAAATGCCTCGATTGCAGCTAAGCAATGGAACCATTTCTACTGATCCAGTCCTGTCTTTCGTATCAGAACCGCAATGGCCCCCAACAATGGCAAGAAATGAACACGTACTGTTCTCCATGACACTTTCAAGACGGACTGTTCAATTGTGCCAAAAATAGATCTCTTGATCAAAAGTTGTTAATTTCACTGCTTCTATTCCATGCTAGGATCGTTACGCATGTTGCTGACAGCACGTGACCAATTTACTACATTAGAATCTCTGGAAATAGCATTCTTTTCAGATTCGGGCATTTGCTTGCCTAATACTTAGAAAAATGGACATTTAGCAAATAATTTTTATGAGTTGTTTCCGTTCCGAGCAAGATTCCTATTAACACTGAGGCCAACGAATCCACATTGTAATGCAAATGAGAAAAACTAACCGTGAAAAGGGCTATTGCGCGTATTTTCCGTGCATCAGCTAACAAACACTTTTCACGTGGAAAAAATAGTCACTTGACATGCGTTACAGCATGAATCAGGGCGTCTCGTACTGTATTTAAAACGTCAAGACACAGGCCGTATAGTTATACAGGAACATTTTCAGGACATGCAATTACTGGTTTTATAGAAAAGCATTCATTTCAGGTTCAAGGAATGATTTACTATAGTTCATGAAATATTTTGTACACTAATAAAGTATACGATGTGACCTGGTGACCTTTGCAGAGTCTTCGTTATTAAACTTAATTATTATGTGATTTGTCGTATAATACATCAGTCGTAAATATTTTTCTATCACCACATCCATCGCAGTGGATTAAAAACTTAAAATCAATATTTTGAAATCGGAAGCTAGATTTTAAAGCAACAGTTTAACTTTTCGCTCACATGTCACTGTTTTGGCAATATGCTAATTAGTTCAAATTTCAGGGAAAATTCGCAGGTTTTCGTGGCGTTTTTCAAAGCGCTCTCTGAAAAACCCAAACAAATATTTATATCCCGTGCAAGAATAGCTTTTGGACATTTCATAGCCATAAGATGAGCTTGATCCGACCCCGGCCACATGCCGAAAAGTCACTTTGCAATTATAGACTTAAGCTCGCTTTACAACGGCAATTTTCAAATCTGCATAAAAAGATATGTTTTTCGAGGGGACAGCTATAGTCTACAACCGAAAAACGGACAAACATACTTCTTCTTTTAACAATCGTTTCTAATTCCCGAAGATATGAGGTTAATCACTGACGCCGGGACGTTTTCGCAATGCTATTTTTTCTCAAATTTTTCGGCCAATTTTTGGCCAGGGAGAGCGCGAAATCCATTTTCTCAAATATTTCTGAAAGTCGGCCATATTTGGAAAAATAAACCCCAAAACCTTTGAGAAGTGATAAATACCTCTCTATGTTAGTAAACTAAACGAGTAAGTGCCCCTTTCAAATTATTAAAGGTTACTTAGAACAATGGATTAAATGGAAGGTTGCTTACAATTTATTTCAGGTATGACCCATACAGCAAAATCTTCTCCCGTGAATATTACGACATTGACGCCATGTTCAAAGCTCGAAAAGAAGCAATAAATACGGCATTAAATGCCAGGAGATATGGGCTCATTCTCAGCACGTTAGGAAGACAAGGAAGCCCCAAGGTCTTACAGGTATAGTTACTACACGGTTTCTAATGATTATATAGCCATTGAGATTATGCTTCAATGAGTTGTGTTAGCTGGTTACCGAAGCTGGCTGGAGCTGTATAAAAGTTCTAAAAAAGCCATAGCCTAAATTTACAGTGAAAGATACCTCACCGCTGCATCTGTGATCTTTTGAATCCTTAGTAACATGTAGAACTAAAGTTCAATGCATTATGTAATTAACAGCTCTTGCGGTTGATGCTGAAAAAGTCTTTGGTACACAAGAGCTAATCTGAAAGTAGCATCACATGTAACCTGTTTCAACATCTTTTGGTGCCCGCGTACACGCCAGTATAGCATTGGTAAACGGTCAGGGTTGTTCCGGCTGTGTTTGCAACATAATGACCTGGGAATTGTGACTTGTGACCTGTGTTTTGTACCTACCAGTTTGGCATCTTTGCCAGAAAATTCTGAACTGTAGTAAGTTCAACCGATCCTTAGAAGATATTTAAACCGGATTCTCACTGTACGCTACTATTTGTTTAAGCCTATCTTTTTATTTAATATTTCAATTCCCTTTTTTTACGTAAACAAAAAGCATCACAACATTGTCTCAAGTACTTGATGTAGCTTTTGACAAATTTTCATCTTTCTTCATTCTAGAATTTGGAAGAGAGGTTGATTAAAGCTGGCCTTAACTATGTGATAGTTTTGATGTCAGAGATCTTTCCAGACAAGCTTCGTCTATTTGAGGATGTGGATGCGTAAGTTATTTGGATAATCTCCGGCAGCCCCTTACTGACTGATTTGACCTCTCATTTAATTCATGGAATTAAGAGTTTTGGGTAATTTTTCAGGTAGTCTGTCTTTAAATATTGACTGCCTTGCATGGTTTTTGTTTTTCGTAAGTAATCACCTCCTATGGGCGGGTTTGTGCGAAGAGGGGTTACTTAACAAAAATTCGGAAGAAAACTCGCACGAAATCGTCAGCCAACAAATGATTTCCCCAAGGGGGTGAGGGACACTCGACTTCTAAGGATGTTCAAGTCCACGTTATTGGTTTTCATTAAAGTGTTCCATTCGGCGCCATTTGTACTCTTCACTATTTCTTAAATGTTTTGAACCATTCACTACTTTTCGAATGTGACCATTTAGAAATGACACATTGCATTGTTTGCAGTTTTTATTCATTTTCTTAAGCTACCGTTCTTTTACTCTTCTAGGTGGATACAGGTTGCTTGTCCAAGATTATCAATCGATTGGGGTTATGCCTTTCCCAAACCACTCTTATCACCTTACGAGGTTAGACAAGTAAATATTCAGTGTCGCTTTTACAGTATGGCAGTGGTCGACACGAACTTTCTCACTAATTTCCCTTTGGGCAACCGGTTTTGTTTTTTTTTGGTTTCCCATGGTTTTTAGCGGTTGCCCACCCTCTTTAGACCTGTTGCCCATTAAAACCAAAAAGGAGGCTTGTAAAAATGTCAATTTTGTGTAAACTGTGTGTAAAATGGGTTTGACAGACCAGCGCTACTCCTGCTGTGTGACCGTGGTGTTCTCCTACGCAGTTTTGCTTTGACAAGCATATCTTTAAGCGATTTTCCTTTTGTATAAGAGATCAATGGAGATTCCTTGAATATCTCTCTCAAATTAGGCTGGTTTTGAATTAAATGCCAGTTGTCCAATAGTATGTTCTTTAAGCCTTTCAAAGTTGATTGATCGTAGCGCATTTGGCCGCGCGAAAACTGGGTTGCATTGTAGCAAGCATTCCTTTCGCGCCGAGAAAGATGGCGGCTACGAACATGTTCCTCCTTCCAATCTGTTTTTAGGTTTGTACATTGTACCAATATATTTCTAACAGAAAAATAAATGACAGCACAGAGATGCAACATTAATTTTTTTTAATCGTATTTGCTGTGACTACGTCATATTACTAGGCACTTAGTTCGTTGTAAATCAAATCGTTCCGGAAAATATTTGTCGAACAAACCAAAATTCCGATTGCCCAATCGGGCAAGTCTTAGAGTTGTTTTACTTGCCCACGGATAAATTTCGCTTGCCCCGGGCAATCGAGCAAGCGTTAGTGTCGAACACTGAATTTAATTTATTTTATTATTGTTTTAATAATAATAGTAGTTTATAGTAATTTATAGCAGTTTAGAGTAAATTTCATCTTTCGGCTCCGGCATTACGGAGACAACTCGCTGTGATGACCCGTTCTGTTAATTTATCTTTCGTTTCGTAGTGCAGCTTTCGAAGGGTGGGGGTTTGTCCTATCCTACGACCTGCCAAAATGGGAAATAAACGATGAAGGTTAGTTACGGCAGTTCGAAAATATCCACACTTCAACGGGATTCGAACCCATGACCGCGCGATTTCGCTGCACTTGCTCTACCAAGTGCTCTTTCAAGCCCCGTTAGTAAACCGAACTGGACTGAAGCAACTATTTGGTAATTTACAGAGTGTGTAACCACCTAGCGACATCGAAACCTCCATTGGAGTCTTTCCTAAACCACATTTACGTTTAACTTGACCGTTTTATCCCACAGGCTTCAGTTGTGTTACAAGAAATTGAATGGCAGATGGTTTATCCAATGGATTTTTATGCAAATACGAGCCTAGGACCGTGGACTGTAAAGAATGAGCTTAACAGACAAGGGCCTGTTGCTCGGAGTAGAAAGAACGTAAACACCGAAAAGTCGCTGTTATCAGACAAGACACAAGTGGGATCAAATGTGGAGAGTTTAAAGATTTGCGGCGGACAAAGAACAGAATGTTGTGGAAAATGCCATAAGGAAAACGAAATAAAAACAAGGGCAGCGGTCGATGCCAGTGACACCTTGCAACCAAAAAGCGTGATTGCGCAAAAATAAAGCTCGTTTTACCATATTTTTACGTGCTAGGTGACAGAGAAACATTTGATAACGCTGATTAACACAAAAAAATGCAAGAGGAAAATTTCGGTAAGAATAGCGGGCGTTGTTATGAAAGAAGAACCGGGGCTTTTAACTGGAAAGTGGCAGTCAACGCATGCTATTGCACTACAGTATGAACAACCAATTAGTCCGACTGTGGTCGGAAATACCTCCGAGGACTGGATGCAAAGTGAATGTTTTTGGAGACCAAGGTGAAAATGTTTTGCAAATTAAAACAACCAATGCATTTTGACGGTGGCCAGAGATTAGCGAGCTTTTTTTGAGAGGCAGACTGCAACCGGAAGAGAACCTTTTGCGTGCCAGGACAGCGGTGTCTCCCAGAATTTTACACTAATCATCTCTAATGGAGAAAAGATACTCAGCAGTGTAAATGTAGTTGTGTAAAGACAAGTTAAAAGGGAAAACAGCTCACTTCCGGTTACCGGCCACGTCTCAAAAAAACGCGCGTGCTTAAGCTCCCTATTATTTACCGAGTAGTTTACCGATTATTACCGAGTAGTTTGAATGTGCAAGTCCAATCAGAAGTAACTACAGGCAGTGTAACGACCCCTTGGCTCTGGAAGTTTTTTGGGGAAAAAGGTACATGTGAATCAAAATGGTGAAATGTGAGTGAAAGTACATACAGTCGAACCTCCCGTAAGCGATCACCCAAAATATCAAGCCTAGGAGGTCGCTTACGAGAACTCAGACCATATTGAGTCAAAATTTTGCCTCATTAGAATGTGGTAACTCCAGAGACTTAAAAGCAGGTCTCATTATGTTTTCATGATAACTCAAAGCAAAACGATTGCGAAAATTGATGACTTAAAACCTCTCCCTTCTTGACAAACAGGGGGAAATGCGACACCGAAAAAGTTTCGGGACTTTCGAGAACGGTCCCTGGGTTCGAAAATAGCACGAGATTGGTCGAACTTTTCCACGGGTAAAGGATGACGGGAAAGGGTAACGGGTAAAGGGTGAACAGTGAAGGGTAGAGATTTCTACCCAACCCATGAATCCACCACTCTGGGAAAGGATTCTTCGGTTCCTTTGATGCACCATGATCTAAGTGATCTTTGATCAATGATTCCTTTTCGGATCATCCCAAAGGAACGCCAATTTTGAGTTGCTGTTCGACTCTTTTTAAATGCGAGTCCTCTTGTAAAACCATTGAAATGGTTAAGCATTTTTATCCAAATCAAACTCTTTTCATTTGGATGGTTTCTCTGGAAGATTTTGTTTTGAGGCGGAGCAAAACAAGAAGTCGGAAATTGCAGTAGTCTATTGGTGAAATGGGCTTTTGCAACGCAAATGGTAATTAGCCATGTGTTTGTCACTTCATTACGTTACAACTTGTTGGCTGGGGATACTACTTGGTTTGCTGACCACCCGGAATACCTCGCATTGTTGACTTTTTTTCTTGCATCCTTTTTCGATTTCGTTCCTTTAGTTCACCGAGGAAGATCGGATAAAATTGTTTTAAAACTTCTTTTATTCTTTTTGTTCGCATGGTCACCGTGGGTAGCTTGGAATTTTTTTCTCTTGACTATTAAGCACGTTCGGGCTACTTGTTTGTTCGCAACTTTTACTGCGCAGGTAACGCTATCCAACGGATAAATCGATATCCAGTGGATAAACACCAGCAAAACGAATTGACTTATCCAGTAGATAGTGCCATCCATCCTTCGAACAACTGGGGACTAGCCCCAGCTGTGAAAAAGGTGGATAGCGCTATCCTCCGGATAAATCACTATCCATTGGATAACGCAATTGGTTTCGCTATGACTTATGCACTGGATAGTGATTTGTCCGGTGGATAACGTTATCCACCGTTTGAACAACTGGGGCCTGAAGTTTAAATTTATCTTACAAAACCGATATGACAACCGTTAGGTAGAAATATCTACCCTTCACCCTTCACCGTTGAGCCATGAAAAAGGTCTATCGGCCCGAGATCTGGTTGGAAGTTTCTTCTAGATGATATGTAGCGAAGCAATAAGGACAGCAGGTACAAAAAGCAGGTCACAGGCAGAATTACACTCCTGGAAGATTGAGTACCGGCATTGCATTTCAATATCCAACAGTCATTAGTTGCACATTTTGTTCGATATTAACTGTTGTATGTCCCATTCACAAGTCTGAAGACCTCCAGACTGACAGGTTATTGTGTGGATGGAAATAAAACTCATATGGGCTTGTGACGAGGCTCGGAGAAGAGCCTGTAAAGCCCCCGCCAGGTTCAAAGTACAGGTCACTTTTTCACGGGTCACCCGTTACAAAACCTTTACTAATAACAAACTTAAACCTCATTAGGCCTAAAAACGATGTTTAGGAGCTAAGGTTAGCCAATTTGGAGGTTTTGGGCTGTTTTAGTATAGGTAAAACAATGACCTGTAAGGAGTGACCTGTGTTTTAAACCTGCCATGTAAAGCCTGGTTTCCGTATGATCAATCGGCCTCAACGCCCCAGTAGTTTCAAATAATTTTTAGAGGGGACCCGGACGATTATATGGAAACACTAGTCAGGTGACTGAGGCCTCTGAGGCGACCTCGATCGCTTGGATA
>NC_090879.1:38103516-38123516 GCF_036669935.1 Montipora foliosa
AAGCAAGTACTAGAGTACTTTGGAGATGTGGAACCCCATTTTTAAGGGAGAACAACCATCTTGTTCCTGCTACAAGGCGACAATTCCTGGATATATTCAATGATCCATCTGATGTTAAAGACCTGGAGTTAAAGCTAGCAGCACTTGTTGATGGAGGATCACACTTTGTCACAGCCACCTACTATCTAGAAGGGGATGGGCCGCTTATATTCACTTGCTATGAGCGCCTGGCTACTGTGGCACACTCGGTGACAGTAAATGCACATCCTAACCTTGAGGGAGTGGCTCGCCAACAGGCCAATGGAAACCTGCCTCTGTACAATCAGCTTGTGACCAGAACAAAGGCATGCATAACCCCTGGGCTTCATTTCTTTCAACGAAAGTTCAGTCAAGAGTTCCATGGCCTTGTTCGTGCATTTAAAAGTGCAAGATTATGCTGCCCAGTTCAGGTACAACAGCTCCGTCAAATGCTGCATCTGTGGAAGAACTCCGAAACTTCAGTTTTCTCGATGTTGACGCAAATATTGCTGGTCTTGTTAATGAGCTTCCTCATTACTTAGCAGTTGCTGATGGCACAGATATTGATGAGGAAGAGGAGAAAGTACAGTGGTGGGCCAGGCATGAACGCACTCTCCCTAATTGGTCAGCTGTTGTCCGCAAGTTGCTTCTAGTGCAGACAAGTTCTGCTTCGGCGGAAAGAGTTTTCAGCTCATTTTTTCACTCATCAGCAGAATTCACTTGAGGAAACTGGAGAAGCATCTGTTATGCTGCGTTACAATGGCAACCAGAGGAGAAAGATCCAGTGATTCATCTTAGTGGACACAAATATGAATACAACAGTCATTGAATTTGTTGATAATTTAAAGTTTTGTTTGTTTCAAGATGTTTAGTTGATAATGAAAACAGACATTGTGCTAGATATTTTTTAGGATGATTGAATGATAATGAAAACAGGCATGACTTAGCTCAAGTCAAATAGTCGATAATGAAAAGAGACTATGCATTTTCATTTGGTATGTATTACTGCCATTAACTGATCTACAATAAGATATAAGTGGAGAGATTGAAATATTATCAGATGTTACAAATTATTAGTGTATACTGGCATAAATGTGCAAGAATTTACTTAACTTAGTAGTAAAAACTGATTTTTTAGACTTGAGAAGTGAGCAGAGGCTCTTTAGCTCACACGTTCACTCGTTTAATTATTTTGTAATGTCCTGTCCTATTTTGAGGTCTTTTAGTTTTAAGCTTTGGCAATAAATTCAGTTTAAAGATAACAAAACGCGCTCTTGAGTAAAACTCACTCGTTTTTTCTTTAACCAGTTTGCAAAAAATTAACTTCAAATTGCTCTGACGGACGCTTTCCAGCATGTCATGCACGTCTTGCAGTTGCACTAAACAAACGTTATTGCATACACTAAGGAAGGACTGAAGATGTTGGTTGTTTACCATTTACAAGCAGAAACCAGTTGGTACTAGGTTTTTTCAAATGGTAAGAAAAAACTCCCGAATGGGAAATTTAGTTGGGATCGGCGTGTGCCATTTACAAAATCCGTTCAAGGTTACCGAGAGAGTCTGGATGGAGGCAAAATCATTAGGGAATGCAAATGGTAAACACGTTTTCTGTTTGGAAATTCCGTTTGGGAATTTTGGACTACCCTTTCAAGAAATTCCGTTTTCTCCGGAAATTTTCCGTTTGGCAAGACCTAAATAGGCTACCATTGACATTCCAACCGAAATTTCCGGATTTTTGTGGTAAATGGTAAACATCGTAAAAACAGAAAAAATTCTGCAGTTTCTAACTTCTATGAATCAAGGGGATGGTCATGATGTTCCGTTAAGAGGAATAAATTAATTACGTGCTAGGAAAAACATAAAGGTGCACATGATCGCGTTGTGTCAACTGAATGAACTACGGGAAAGAATGTTAATCGTTTGTCGTTTTCAGATTAAAACAACGTATTTTTTAGCCAAGAAACGTCCGTCTTTGGTTTTTAACAGCGGTTATCAGTTGCACGCGCCCCTCAACGACTTTTTTTCATATTTCGCAAGTAAACTTTAGGTGGACTTCAATCAAATGTTTCCATGACGATACTCCTGTTCTCTTGGCGGCAGTTGAATTCCGCATGGAAACATTTGATTGACGTCCACCTAGATTTTATTTTCGAATATGATGAAATGTCGTTGAGGGGCGCGTGTTACTGATAACCGCTGTAATTCCAATCTCGTACCCAGAGTCCTCGGGCTTTTGGTCAGCCGGTGCGCGCCCGGAAAGACTCTGGAATAAGTGTTATTTATCCAAGAGTCTTTCCAGGCGCTCACCCGCTGAACAAGAATTTTTGAGGACTCTCGGTACGGGATTGCTAGAATTCTGTTGTAATTGCGTTCGCAAGCCTAATTTCCGTTTTTTGCGTTCTTTGTCCTGTGTCTTTTCGATGTTGGTGTGCCTGTGTACGGATGCATACAAAGACATTCCTGTAAGGACACCAAAATGACCCCTCTTCCACCCTCCCCCCCGTGGCAAGGGCATGTATCGGTCGGAAAACTGGATATGTGTGGAACGTGTGACCAGGTCACGTGAGATTGTCTTTGCGCTGGATTTTTCGATTCAGTCGCCGTAGGCTTCGCTATTTTGTGCTCTCATCGTTGGATTTTGGTGAATTTAAACGCTACCTCGGTAGCATTTATCGAAATCTGAGGGAATGGTCCTTTGTTTAATTTATATGTTAACGAAAAGGACTTTGAATCGCCTTGGCTTTGGGATGTTAACCGTATTTTGATTGCATTTGTTGATTAGTTCCAGTCGCGACAGATACACGTGGCTTAGTCTTTATCAGGTCGAATAACGTTTCGAATTGGAGGAAAAGTAATCTGAAGGCAAGAGATCCATAAGAGGGAGCCAGAACCAAAGAACGGCAAATTATGAAATACTTTATTCATCAGGGGAAATGCTCAAATCAGTCGCACGGAGTTTGTTTACGATAAACGAGCACTTGATGGCAATTGTTTTTCAACAAATCTTAGTTTGTACAGGGGGCCTCCCAAACTGGCATGGACTTAGACAACGATATAGAGATTTTGCACGGCAGCCATATCGCATGGCAGGAACAATGAAAATGTTTTGCATTAGAAAGAATATTTGTTCCCATAGGAAAAAGAATCTATTGTTCCTGCCACGCAACATGGCTGCCGTGCAAAACCTCTATAGCGACGAAAACCGTGGACTTTAGCAATAGACAGAGGCTGAAAGTCAGCTAGTGAAATTATATATTTAAGTGACGGCGTCAAACGGCGTTAAGCTTTGATTACTACTAGTATTTAACTTAATATTTGCATTTCATCTGTCGAGTTAGGAGGCCTTCTTTGTAGGGTTCCTGAGAAACATATCTATTTTGACCTCAGGGAAGGATTACGTTTTTGCAAACGTTGGCCGTGTAGAAACTTGGCACTTCACATTACACTCTCATCAGTTAAGTTTATTTTGACTTCAAGGGGAACTATTTACACCATCATGAGGTTGGAGCGGCCAATCAAAACAGTTTGTAATTGGAATCTAAAAATCTACGAGATACAAAGACAGACTTGCGAATTATCGCAAATCACAATGCTGAAAAACACAAAAGCAAAAGAAGTGGTTAATAAATGTGAAGTTTTTTTACTATTTGAATGCTTTTGGGTTAGATTAAAGCGATATATTGTTGAAAAATCTTCGTGTCAAAGGAGCTGTCACACAAATGATGTAATTTCATGACACTCAAAATTCACAAAAATCATGTAAACAATATATGCACTGGTCTAAAGTCGTAGCAATAAACTGGATTAACCAGAAACTTAAGAAATATGGTTGGCTTCCCAAATAAACTTCATTTTACACTATAGTGACAAAACAGATCTTTTTCTGACGATAAATTGAAAACTTGGCTACCTATTAATAACTGCGAAGATCATAGATCATATCCGCAGTTCATATATGATTCATTTCATTTATCATTTGATCGTTGATTCATTCCTCACCCAACGTCAGTGGCTTCATGGCTCAGTTGGTTAGAGCGTCGCACCGGTATCGTGAGGTCACGGGTTCAAAACCCCGTTGAAGTCCTGAATTTTTCAAGCTTCTTTACATAATTGCAAAAATTGCGTTCATAACTGCAAAGATCATAGCTTCACTTGATATTAATCATTTGTCAGAAAGAAAAACTTCCTCGCGTATCACATTTCAACCCAAGTATGCAAATTTGTTAAAGCCTGGTTTACACTGTGACATAAGCAAAAGCTTACGCATAAGAAAAAGGAATCGTTTCCATTTTCTTATGCTTATGCCACGTTAATAACTATGTAAGCCGGTGCAACATAAACATAAGCATAAGACCATCCACCAATTTGGAACGTGGCTCGTCTCATTCTCCTTCGAGTTTTTTTCCTGGCGCTAACTACACTTCTCACTGCTCTCTCTGTCACTTCTCTTATGCTTATGCAAGTGTGAAATTCGTTATGCTTATGTTAACCTGCGATCAGGCCCATTTTTAGCTTCGCCCATATGTTCGCTTATGTCGTCGCTCGCTAAAATTGGGCCTGACCAAAAGTCTCTCAAGAATTCCGGACGGTCGGCCAAATTTTGGCCAACCAAACTTGTGATCTGATTGGCTGTTGAAACGCCGGAAGTGAAAATGCCATCGTGATTGCGCGGAGCTCTCGCGAAGTCCTCGAGACTAATCCGCCATAAGTGTACGAAAAAATTTGCTCCCCTTTGTTCTTACAATGCCGTGGACGGTGCAACTTGATTTTATTTGTATAAATGGAGATATGCCATCTGAAACATCTCATAACTTGTCCAGAATCGGGTTTGAATCTCTGGAACGAGTGAAATTAGCGATTCCGTTGTCGAGCTCTGTGGCCATATGGTTGAAAGTACTTTGGCACAAACTTCCCTGATGTTTTGAAAGCTAAATAGCTGGTTCTTTCAAATGGCAATGAAAGCCGATGCATATTGGTTTCCTGGATGAGACGAGGGACATATCAACAGGAGGAGATGCTGATAAAATCGCAAGTTACACGAATGCATGTTTTGAATATCTGTGTATCAAACAGCTTTATTTATTTACTGTACATGACACGGTTTGTTTGCACATTTCATTCCAGTTGATTTAACTTAAAACTCGCACTCCAGAAACTAAAATGGCATGTTTCCAGAGAGATCAATTGTACAACAATAAAAGAAACTTTGCGAGTGCATCTTACTGTTCGTACTCCATCAAAAAATTAACAGCCAAACTTATCATGATTTTACTGCGCGCAATTCTAGAAATACACTGCAACTGAAGATATTACCCGAAAAAATCACCAAAGAAACCTTGATGGGCAAACACGTTAAAGGAATAATGTATTTCTCTTTTTTTTTTTTTTTTAATCTATTGCCAAACCGTCCAACGACAAAATGCTACAGTAGGTTATCTCAATTACAAATTAAGATGTCAAGCTTAAATAGGATGCATATTCAGTGAAGTTCGGAGGGAGAATTACACCGGCCTTTGCCGCAATATAGCGGTCGAAAACATTCCCCATGCTTTATTTGTTTTTCTCAAATTAAAGCCAACGGTAACTTTCGAATTCGTTTATAATATTCCTCCCACGATAATTAACTCTGGTCAAAACAAAATAGCGTGAATCTGCCGTCCACGCGTGTATTGGTGTAATGGAAGTAAATTTGATTGGCCGATGAAGGACATGTCTCATCAATCAAAAAAAGTGTGCGGAAGGAATTTAGAAGAGGAATTTGGTCAGGCTCTATTTTTCGTTTCGCCAACTCCACATTACGTACCACGCGAAACTAAAATAGAGCCTGATCGCAGGTTATGCTTATGTCGCAGTGTAAACCAGGCTTAAGCTAGAGTATTGCACAACATGATGAATTCACAAAGGCCGAAAAAATTTCACAAATTTCATAAAAACCTTTTCCAGCGAAAAATTTATGGAAACAAACATATTTTGCTATTAGAGGCAAAAAACCCCTTCCTATTTCATTGCGTGCGTGAAGACATGAAACCCAATCGTGTCAAATTGCCATTCGTAACAAAATAAATTTCAGATTTCTCGGCTGTCACATTTCCAATTATTTTTTTACCTAAAGACTGTGCAGAGTTGAGTACATGTACAAATAAATACAAATAGCCACACAACAGAGATCACAGATCCACTTAAGGTGATCAATTCCTTCTGTCTTTGTTAAACCCATAAGTTACCAGAGAATTTTCTATTTGGTTTCAGTGTTGTACATAACACCACACTTGGTAAAATATTAGAAATACAGCTCACTTTGATTACGGCTCGACGGGCGAAAGATTGTTGTCAAAGTCTATTCCTCATCGCTTTTAAGACTCCATAAAGGTATTTTGTTTAAATACCCACCAAAATGCAATGGCTTCGACGCCATTGCAGAGGTTTCTTAAATATTCTCCTGTGTCCACCAGAGAAATCTACGCGTTACCACTACCTCCTCAAACCGAACAAAATACTCGCAGAAGACTCTATGCACAAAGACACCACTTAGCAGGGAAGAGACGGGAAAGACTTTTACAGACACGGAGAAAAAAAAAACGAAAAAAAAAAAAGAAAAAGAAATCCCACCCATTTTCCGACTGGGATTGCCATACTGGCAACCCAGTAATGACACGAGAACGCATGTTTCATGAGTCAATGGATTCACAGTCAATATAGCAATAATTTGTTGATTAAGCCTAAGCCCTCGTTTCAGTGATTAGGCCTAAGCACTCTCTGAACTTTTAGCTTTCATTTTATGGTTTAATTAACTGCACTAACTCGTTGACTCATAAATACTTGACACTCTAATGACACATGTTCTTATGATCGACAAGTCAAGAAAAAACAACACTTTATCAGTGGCTAAGAATAATAAACGGGACAAAAGGCGCCGTTTGTTACCTCAAAACTCACTTCTTCCTCCGCCTTCACAAGTGAGGAACTCTTCTCGTTCCAAGCCACTATGCTTCGAGGCGAATTTTCTTGGTGTTTTTCTTTCAATCTACCGTCGTTTCCTAGATTGATATTTAATTTTAAGACCATGAAAATAGCACCACTGAGAGCAACAATTTCTATAAGTACAGCAGTCAATGCACCCAATTACTACTGTTATGACCAGGTCCTTGTATTCTTCTATCCTATCAGTAACCGCCTTATAACTGACCTCTTTAGGCTGACAAAGGAAAGTTTATTAAATCGGATAACGCCCTCGGCCTAATAGACCATATTCGTATTCTCGGTATTGGACTGGAACTAGCTTGCAATGGAGGCTAATGCGGGGGAATATATTAGAAAGTATTTGCATTTGAAAAGATTCCCCCGCATTAGCCTCCATTGCAAGCTAGTTCCAGTCCAATACCGATAATACGAATATGGTCTACTGAAACGTATAAGGTCGGAGCTCAGACCAACATATTGTGTGCTGTTAATGGGGTGAAAACAACTAACATCAAGACAGTAACTGCTCTCGTTGAGACAAAATATAGACATCGTCACAAAAATTTATTTCCAAGGATGTGAATTATATTATCACGACATATTGATGCCAAGTCTATACAAAAAATGTTCAACTCTGTTCAGTTCCCGGGGGAATACAACCTGCAAAGGCAGGCAACTCAAAAGGATGCCTCTCATCTATTCTTAAATGATAACATTTATTCCGTACATTTGGAAAATTCTTTAATCTGGATAAGCTCCATTTAACAAAAAACTGTGTTTTCCTTTTTTGCAGATAAAATGGGACATTGAAAAAAAATGGATCCCCATAATATTCTGACAGGAAATATTTTTAGTCTTAAAATAATTCAGTTATGTAAAAATTCTTTATTCAAAACTATTTCCAACAATTCGATACAGAAATCTTTGATTGCAAGGGGATTTTAATGGTTAAACACGTCGAAAAAGTCCTTTGTTAACTAGTTTAAATTTGCACCAACAAATTCCTTACAGAAACATCTTCAACATAATTTTTGTCAATAACCTGAAGAATATATTAGATTTGTATCAAACTTACAAAATATCTAAAAATAATTACTCTATTTTACATGAAACAATTTACATTTTCCCTTAAAATAAGTTCAGGTAGGATGATTCACTGTCGCATTTAGCGACATGTAATTAATTTTTACTTGCAAGAAATAATACAATTATTGACTCTTATATTAACTCTCAAAGACAGGTGACTTGTCAATATCATGCTTAAAATATGTCGATTCTTAACCATTTTAATGTGACTACTTAACTAACACGAGACTTGAAAAAAGAAAATACAGAGCAAGCAAAAAATACAAGCCTCTTGTTTAATATCATAAGCGATGATCATGACGTCACAATTCTCTATAAGAAAGATTTCCACGCCCAAACAGATTATTAGAAATGAATCAAGTCCAGCGAAGTGGAAAAAAGGAAAAATGAATGCCATGCAAGAACATCAAATACTAACAAGAGCAAAGGCACAAAAAGACGATGCCACACTTCTTGTGCTTTTTGATACAAGTATGAGCCTTTGAGACAGAGAATGTGTGTTCTATTTTTTAGGAAAAAACTGGTACAGAAGTTATGCATAGATTTACAAAACTAAAACCTTGATTGCCTCAGGCAAGTGCCCCTTTCCAAAATGATTTCAGCTAGCAGTACAATATATTGGTAACTTATGTGTAGGATTAACATGTTTAGAAATTTTCTCCTAGTCACCTTGAGTTAAATAGGCCATTTCCGAGTTCAAGTGTGCCTCCTCTTCAAAGCGAGTCTAAGTGCGAAGTTTCTCTTATGAAAATTAGTTTTCATTCATATGTAAAGTAGAACTAATTACCATCACAAAAACTTCACACTTAGACTCGCTTTGAAGAGGAGGCAGACATGAACTCGGGAATGGCCTATTGAAGTCTACCATTAATTGGGATAAGCTTCAAACAAACATAAAATAACTGCAACTCCAAAACGTCCAAAGATCTCCTTTTTCCTTACTTCTGTGAAAAATGTTGATAGATAAAATGGACATAGGTGATCAAACTTTTTGGCTCTGGAACATCAACCGCCATAACATCTTCCAACTCCAGGAGAGGCTCTATTCCCTCTTCACTAAAACGCAACAGAAAATTTTTTCATAAGCAAAACGGAAAAACAATATACATCTTGTTTGTATAGACAGTTACATTGGTGTAATTTGGCGGAAATAACATGACTTTGTCAAGTCCGCAGACCAGTAGACTAGGAAATAGAGTATATTACATGGCCGCGCAGAGATCCGAAATTTCTCTTCGAGTTTATTACAGCGAAGCTCACAATCTTGGACAAATTAAATGGAAAATTGAGACCACCCCTCTTCCCAAAATCAGTGATGGGAAAATGGCGCATTTTGGCCTTCACGCGGCTTCATCCTTGATTTGGGGGGAAGGGGGCATTTCTGTTTCATTTTATAGATCGTTTTCACGTGACGTCATCATTTTCTAAAATCCAAAACTAAAGAGCCACGAAAGTTTTTATCCTCATCAGGCATAAGAGGCGGTAAATTTGTATCCATTTGCAATTTTAAAGCTCAATAGCGTGCTTCGTTTGGAAACCAGAGCATTTTGAATTTCTGAGTTATAGCAGAGCGTGACACGAGGCGACGATCAAGTTTATTGAGAAATATATATTTATCTCATGGTTTTGAGCCTTTTTAGAATTTAAAGCATTAGGAAAAGTGCTTAAGTAAATAGCTGTCTGTTCAGTACAGATGATCACTCGCCTAGATAGCCAAAGTAAGTAACAGATGTTGACACTATTTTCCGGCCGCCATATTGGTGCACCACATATGTGCACCAACATGGCGTTTTCATACTGGGCTCTGTAAATTTCTGCGAAACATTTCGACGAATATCTGAAGTTTGGGGAAACGCACGGGCCTAAAACTTGGAGAAGTGTCTTCTTCATTTATCTTCTACAAAATCACGAATTCTTGACTTTTTCCACTGGATGGTTTTCGATTTATTTTTTTATTGCGTGACAGTGAAAACGATCTATTCTGTCCAAGATTGCAATCCTGGGCAAATTAAATGGGAAATTGAGACCACCCCTCCCCCCAAGATCAGTGATCGGAAAATGGCGCGTTTTGGCCTTCACGCCACTTCATCCTTGATTTGGGGGGAAGGGGGCATTTCTGTTCCATTTTATTCTGTCCAAGATTGCAGGCGCGCCAGCGGAGCACCATGGGCAAGATCTTTTGGAAAGAAATTTTGGTTATGACGTCACGTATGTTTTCCTTGGCGGGAAATCGCACTCGGGACTTTAAGCAAATCGCTACGGCGACCCCTGCTACGGCTACCAGAAGTAAGATGTCCTAAAGTTGACGCAGTGCGCATGCTTCATGAACATCTCGTAGTGCCAAATCCTACAACGGGAAGGCTAGCCTTTTGGTGCAGTCGCAACTACGCGAGTGTGAAAGTAGACATCTCTCGTTTTTTTAAGCATTGGTTTTAAAATCTCATCTAAGGTTGTTTTTCACTTAATCAAGAAATTATTTATTGCTTCTGGCTTTCCTGGAGTGACGTGTTTTATCTCCTATGTCAGTTTGAAAATTCTACGCGCACCTTGGGAAATGGCCGCGACTGTCAACAAACCAAATGCAAAACGAAACATGACTGTAAGGAATGCATTGAACGTAAAGGCGCTGTTACGATGTGCCATTTTTTTCGTGCAACTTGTCTCGCAACGCCATTGCGAGACAAGTTGCACGAATCATTGCCCAATGTAACATACCTTGGAAAGGCCAAAACCGTATTTTTTTTTGTCTTAAATGAACTCCATATTTTCTTCCATGTGCCATGTACCATCAGCAAACAAAGGGATATCTCGTTTTCGAACCCTCTATTCAGCTACACATTCATCATCCTCCATATGTCATCGAGTTCAAATGTTGGATATAACGTAAATGAGGATTGTATGAATCATAAAGCAACATAAATCCACGTCGCTTGTAAGACTCTTGCTTCTCTAAAGGAAGTAATTTAGAACTTACTTGAATTCTCGCTGGCAGTTTTACAAGAAAGCAAGTACGAGGGAAACGCCGTAGTTGCTGTTTTCCCCGCTAATCCTTAAAGTTCAAAATTGGTGGACTACGGTGACGTACTCACTCCGGGTCTCCGCACCACGAACGCCGTCAGAGGTCGCCGTAGCGATTTGCTTAAAGTCCCTATTTCTTGGGTTGCACGTGACATCACAAAAAAATATCATACAAAACTAAAAAGCCTTTGAGTTATCTTGATCAGCTACATGAGGTTTTAAAAATATATCTGTTTGCATGTTTTCAGCTCGGTAGCGTGCTTCGTTTCGAAAATAGAGCAGTTTGAATTTCAGAGCTTTTCACAGTGCGTGACATGTTGCATGACGGCCTTCGAAAAACATGCCAGTCGCATAAAAACATCGATTTCCCTCGTGTTTTTGTGGCCTAAACAGCCAATATACTAGGAGACGTGTCTATACGAATGTTTGCTAGCTCATTATACAGGAAAAAAGTGTTTAAAGACAGCCAAACTAAATTCCAAATGTTTCTACAGGTTTCCGGCCGCCATGAACTGCAGCAGTACACCAACATGGCGCCTCCATACTTAACTCTACAAAATTTGAGTAATAAATTTCGCCGAATGACTCAAGAACGGAATATCGCACAGCCATGAGACTTAGACCCGTTGTTTATTTATTCCTCTTCTATACCATTTCTTGACTCAATTTCTTAAATGGTAAGCGATTTATGTTTTCACTTGCGTGACGTGCAACCCCAGAATTAGGAAACAGCACGAGAGAAGAGGCGACGAAATTTGAGAAATTTAAGCGAAGAAAGCCTCGAGAGAAACCGAGGAAGGAGAAGAACAGAAAATTTCGATGAAAAGCACCGTAAAGGTGAGAGAAATTGAGCAAGAGACAAAACACTTATTCACAACGGTTAGCTTTCAGGTAAGAAGGCCTAAAAACGTTTGCAATTCCGTCTTGACAGAGATTCTGACACATTTCAACCATCATATTTATAGGCTTTTTGTGCGAAATGGATGTCCAGTCGTGTGCTGCTTTGTTTGACTGTAAAAAGCAGTCGAGTAAGCGAAGTTACTACGCTTTAGGTTGACTTTTAAATTAGTGAGATTTTTGATGGTTTTCTAAACTGAAGAGACAGAGAGAGAGTGAATAAAGGTGCAGGTCTTGACATTAGAAAGTTCTATGGAGTGTTTTCACGTGACGTCACGGCGGCCATGTTGGTGTCCCAGAACAAAGGAACGGCGACCATGTTGGTGTCCCCAACTAATCCTCAGGGAATCGAGCTCTTTTATCATGCAAACGTTTTCTTTTGTTCCGGTGGAAAAACAAGGTTACTGATCACGTGAGTGAAAACACTCTATAGCATTCTAGAACTGCTCTAGTTTGAAGAGCTCTACTGACGTGAAGATTGTTTAATTTCAGCAATAATTATCTGGACGAACGAAGTCAACCACTGGATGGCAGAAGTATAACTCTTTTCTTGCCTTTGAAAAATTTCAGGCCAAATTTAGTGGCCCTCTTTGTATTCTGTAGTACAGCATCGTCTTGTATTCTCAATCAATATTTCCGATTCAGAAATGCCGGCGAGTTTACGCTGGCCATTTTGTTTTGTTTGGATCACTCATTATTCACTCCGTAGGTAGTGAAACGCTCAATTACTCCGAGATAGCGAACCAATCAGATTGCTTGAAACACCAAGATCACTGATTGAGTATATACTAAATAGAGGACAATACATGGTCGCGCGGGGATACGAATTTTATCTTCGAGCGCTGAAAGAATATAGGTGTCGTCATGGTAACGAACACGATTGACCGATAAAACGCGAGCTTCCTCTTCATTGTAAAATACTTTCTTGCATTAATATAATTCTTCTCTACTACAATAACATATAGACCAATTCGGCTAACTCAATGTTGTACCCAATTCAAATCTTTTGGGAATAAAACGTTTTGTTCCAAGTATTTCCATCTCATTTAAATGTGAATGCTTCATTGTCATGCAAATTCAACACACAAAGAATCTTAACCCCGAGAGATTTGAATTGGGTACAACAATGAGTTAGCCGAATTGGTCTATTTATTTCAAATTTTATATTATCATGATTTGTTTTTCATAACTTTCATATCTTGTTTCAAGTTACACAGCATGCGTGTTTTAGCGGTTGGTGACCATTTTTCATCATTTCGAAAATGATTAAAACTAGTTGTTTTAAATCTAGACATTTCATCAATATCTATATAATAAACAGAACAGTACATGGCCGCTTGGGGATATGAATTTTATCTTCGAGTGCTGAAAGTATCTCTCACTCGCTCCCTTCGCTCACTCGTGAGAGATACTTTCAGCACTCGAAGATAAAATTCGTATCCCCTAGCGGCCATTTAATATCCTCTATATATCTCTAAGTACATAAAAGATTAATTAACCTGCGATCAGGCTTACTTTGGGACGGGAAAAGGTACGCCTAATACAATTTCGTATCGAGTCGACTGCCGCCCACCTGGCTGGAATGTCTGTGAAGTCAGACTTTATCCATACAATCAAAGCTATTAGTATTTCTGCAAATCCCACTTGACATTAGGTGTGGTTTTTACCTTGAATTAAACCATCAAGGCACAAAGAATTGGGGATAAAATCACGCAAAAACCCGAATCCCTCATGTTATCAGGCGCAATCAACAGTACAATAAACTTTATTTAAACTCGAATATTAGAGTCAAAGATGCCAATAAAAGATGCTAATATCTCCGAGGAAAATGGATTTTGAGAAATTCTAGTTTTCCAGGAGCAGCTACTCAACTACTTTTTTTGACTGCCACGAAACCATTGTTCACCGCTTTCCTCAAACAAGGTCTAATTTTTTCTGTCAAGCTCGGCTGATTCCGCGATTGTGGCAGCACCAAGTTCTATTCAGCTCTTTTTGGATTCACGACTTGTTCCTTCCGCATATATTCCAAAGGACTTACGACAACTACAAACAATTTCGAGTTGGTGGAAGTGGAACGATGCATTCTTTATAGATTGTTTGGGAGTGTAAATCTCGTAGGAAGTACAACTACTATGTCTTCTTTCAGACAAACCATTATTCGGATGCATTCTCTCTGCTCTTCCTTTTAAATATTTGTGAAAAAAAAATCTGAAGTCGAGGCAACGGCAGCTGTTAACAGATCTTAAACATCACTAAGTGACCCACGTTTTAAGCCTTGATTTCAAAAAGGCACGTCTTTATTTTAACTGTAATTTTGCTATTTAATGGTCCGCCATTACTAACATTATGTTCTTGAGAGAGCTGGTCGAGGAGAAAATGACGTCAAAGGCTCACTAGTTTAAGAATGCAATACGTGTGTATGCCGCAGAATTAATATGCAGCACGGGGCTTTTGGGCTTTCAGACTTTTAAACTCACGCTTTGCATATATAATAAGCTGCGTTCACACGCTGAAATTTTAAGCTAGTGAGCCTCTGACGTCACTTTTCCCTGGATCCAACCGTCTGAGGTCCAATCGGTCAGTTTTGAACGTGAGTAATGGCGGACCGTGAAATCCAAAACTTACACTCAAAGTAAACGGCCTTTGGATAAAAATCAAAACTCAAAATTTGGCCAGTCAGGTGTTAAGCAAACACACTTTTAAAATCTGAAGGAAAAAGGGAAGTGGTTTTTTTGATCACAGGGGCACTTTAAACTGATTTTTACTAAAGAATGATTTGCATTTCTGTAAACTATCAATTGCTTTTTCACATGCGATCCATACAGGAAATGTATCATGGTACCCCAAGATGAAACACTTAGGGAGGGAGGTCATGATCGCAGGTTAATAAAAGCCAGATGCCAAACCAGAGGCTTATATGACGTCGGACAGGTCAAACATCAAATCAGAGATCCAGAACAATGAGTCCACTAAGGTGAAATTGATGTACTTTATCATGAAGTAAACAAAGACTGAAATCAGACGAGAATTCTATTGAGGGCACACAAAAGATAAAGGACCCACTGTTGAATTGTAAGAGGGAAAGAAAAGTCAAACAAGCCACAAGCAGTATTGCTCCGGATATGGACATCACTAAAATGATGCAAGCATGACCAATGCTTGACCCTAACTGATGACAGAGGCATAATACTTACTTAGCCACTTTAAAAGCAAGACTCCAATTTCCCTTCTTGTCATTCGGATCTAGAGTTTCAAACGGTATCTTCTCGGGGAGATAATAATTTAAAAGTGCACACATGGCCAGTCCATTAGCCCAACTTGTTGTGAAGTTTTGAATGTCAACTCCCTGTCGAATGTTTAAAAATTCACATTAGTTTACCGCAACCAGCAGAAGAAAAGCATGCAAGCTAATTTTGAGAGCACTTCAACTGGTTTTGTTTAGTTTGTTAAAAAACTGGGAAGGGGTATGTCAAAACTGGCACCGTGAAGTCACAGTTTTAAATATGAGCACAATTTTCATACATCAAAATTAAAAGGATATTAATTGTAAAACTGTTAAACCCTCCATTAGAGAAATACAGTACAAACACACCATTAGTTTATCGATATGCATCAACATACAGTTACGAAGACTTTGGCCTCTCAACTAACTAAAAGAATACACAGGGGCTGCAGGGTTGGTGCAGAGGTGAGAGCACTTGCCTCCCACCAATGTGGCCCACACGATCAATTCCCAGTCTAGATAACAGAAGTGGGTTGAGTCAGTATTTTCTTGTAAGATCAATTCTCAAATTTATTACAGGATTTTACATGTATGTCTTAATTTTTAAAGATGCATTGGTAGTTTTAAACTTTTATTTGTAATTTGTAAGAATTTATCTAACTGTAAGGCGCTTTTGATTATTATAAGTATAATATAAGTAATATAAGTTATAAATATTATTATTCGATTCGATTCTCTCCAGTTGTTCCACTGGGTAATGTTTATTGTGTCTCAGCCACTCCCCGTAGCTTAGAGACACAATTTTCCGTAACAGGTGAGCAGTTCCAAGGATGGCCGATAATTGTACACTTCCAAGGAAGCCAGGTACATCTAGCTTGCCAAACCAGGTCTTTGCACCTTTTGATACGCTTCCAAGAGCACCAATCACGATAGGTATCATTGTGACTTTCGAGGCTCCACGACTCTTTCTGATTTCAAATGCTAGTTCCTGGTACTTTTCAACATTCTCCTCTTCAGTTCTGGTGATGTTCTGGTCCGCTGGCACAGCTATGTCAATAAGTGTCCATTTCTGTGTGTCTTTATGCACTAGAGTAATATCTGGCCGATTATGTTTCAGCACTTTGTCTTTGTAGATAGTCATGTCCCAGGTAATCCTCACTTCTCCATTTTCTGCGGTTGGCAAGGGTTGATGGTCATACCACTTGTCATTACACTCTATCCCATACTTCATACTTCCTGCACATCTCCCAGTGTACCCGCAGGGCCACCTTGTCGTGGCACTTCCTATACTCTCCCTGGGCAAGCTTCTTGCATCCACTGACAATGTGTCGTACTGTTTCAGTGGCATCTCCACACAATGCGCACCATGTAGGGCTTTCTCCTTCCAGTGTTTAACTTTCGTCTTTCCTCCTTCTCTCATAGTCGTGCAGACTCTCTTCTTCAACAATCACTCTCTCCTTCAACGCAGCTTGAAGCATCCACTCTGTGCTCTCTCTTAGGTAGCCATGACGGGATTTACTCTCCCTACTCACACACTCCTCGATGCCGATCAGTCCTCTTCCCCCTTCCTTTCTCGGCAGGTACAGCCTCGAAACATTACTCCTGGTGTGCTTGGAGCTTGAAGCATCCACTCTGTGCTCTCTCTTAGGTAGCCATGACGGGATTTGCTCTCCCTTCTCACACACTCCTCGATGCTGATCAGTCCTCTTCCCCCTTCCTTTCTCAGTAGGTACAGCCTCGCAACATTACTCCTGGTGTACAAAACAGCCATTCATTGCCAAGATCTTCCTAGTTCTTCTATCCATGTTTGGCTACTTCCTCCATTGTCCAGTCCACAATCCCCGCACTGTAGTGTACTACACCTACAGCCCAGGTATTGATGCCATCAATCAAATTTCCTCCATTGAGTTTTAATCTACACAACTTCTTGACTCTTCTGATATACTCCGATGTTATCTTGCGTTTCATCTTGGTGTTGAGAGTCTGGTCCAACTGTAAGATGCCAAGGTATTTGTAGCCTTCCTCCTCTATTTCCCCGATATGCTGGTCGTCGGGTAGTTCTATTGTGCTACTGCCAACTTGTCTTCCCCTTCTCATTTCCAGGACAGCACACTTGTCTAGCCCAAAAGACATCTTACTGTCTTGCCAGAAGATTCTTACTACTTGAACAAGCGAGTCTAGTTGATCTTTGCTAGCTCCGTACAGCTTCAGATCATCCACGAATAGTAGATGGTTAATGTCCTTTGCCAGTTTGTATCCAGCTCTCATTTTTCGTAGTACTAGGGTCAAGGGTAACATGATCACTATAAACAGTAGTGGTGACAAGGAGACATCCTGAAAAATTCCTCTCCTAATGTCCACCTGCCCAAGAGCCATTCCTCCAGATGTCAATACTGTCTTCCAGTTCACCATGCTGTTGCTGATTATTGAGATCATATTCTTGGCAGCCCCAACCATCTCTAGACATTTCAGGATCTATGATTGCGGCACCATATCATATGCCTTCTTGCAGTCTATCCAAGCAATTGACAAGTTTGTCAACCTTCTCAGGCAGTTCGTCACGATTGCCTTGTCTACAAGCAATTGATCTTTAGTTCCTCGGGATCCCTTCCTGCACCCCTTCTGTTCATCTGTTAGCAGTCCATTCCTTTCCAAGTGGTGGTATAACTTCTCTCCCATAACTCCTGTCAAGAGCTTCCACATCATGGGTAGGCAGGCAATAGGGCGGTAGTTAATGGCCTGGGCAGCCTTCGCTGTGTCCTTTTGTGTCAAAACTGTTCTTCCCCTGACCATCCACTCTGGTACATTCCCTTGAGATATACAGTCTTGCAAGCATTCTTGCAATCTAGAGTGCAATCCTGTCCGTTTCTTAAACCAGAACCCCTGAACGGGGCTGGCTGCCTTCCAGTTTGCCATCTTGCTCACTCCATTTCTAATAACCTCCACAGTGATGGTGATATCGTTTTGCACATCTGTTGTACTGAGCTCCACCTCTACATCCTTTAGCCAAGATGCTCCCTCATTGTGACCGACTTCCTCTGACCAGATCTTGCTCCAGAAGGAGGTTGCTTCTGCGGGATCAGGTAACACCGTTTCTCCTCGTTCCTTTCCATCTAATGTTTTGTAGAACAGCTTCTGATTGGTTCTAAACAGGTGATTCTGTTTGAAATGTTGACATCTCTCGTCGTTTCTTTTGATCTTAACTCCACCTGCCTTAATGTTCTGTTTCAACATGCCTGAGACATACAAAGTGCCCCTTTCCTCAAGATGGTATTATCTGTTCAACCTTTCCCTCTCTCTTTGCTTCAGTATCACGTTTCCTCTTCGGACTTCCTCAATCTTGCTCAGGTCTTTCCGCCAAGTTTCAATATTCCCCTTAATCCTTCTCTTCCAGAATGGCTCTTCAGTTCTTCTCCCTTTCCTCCCTTTTATCATTCCCATTCTTTCTGTAGTAACATATGCAGCTGCATACATTAAAGAATTCAGTTCAGTGATGTTATGCGTCTGAATCCTTTTGACGGCTTCGTTGATTTTTCCAAATTCAGCTTTCAGCTTCGTTCTTTCGCATGACTTCAGTGATGGTAATCCTATTCTCTGTTCTAGCTGTATAATTTCTAGGATCCGGTCGCAAAGGGCTTCCAGTTCTGGGCTGATCTCTTCTTATAATTCTTCAGCAGTGAAAACTCTGGGTTCCTCTTCACGTTGGTGTCCTTCTTGGGTATCAGATGTTGTTGCGTGTCTGGTGCATCTGTGGTAAGATGCTCCGTAGTTTCAGTCTCCCGATATTCATAGTCTGGTGCATCTGTGGCATGGAGCTCTGTAGTTTCAATCTCCTAATGTTCATGTCTTACTCGTATGGCTATTTCCTCTTGCTCCACAGTTTCTAGCCACTTCTTGTTCTTAATCTGGCCTACTTGATCAGCCAATCTCTGTTCGGTGACTTCTGTTAGTTTGTTGTTGATGTTACGGGCTTTCCACAGGTCTAGCAATCTTTTTCTGTACCCTCGCCTCTCTAGTTCACTCCTGATGTAACATTCAAACAACCGTTTGTTATCCTCCTTTGACCATCCTAATCTCTTCTGTCGTTGTTCTGCAGTAGCAGGATGACGACCGGGCCTGCACTGCTGATCCACAGGACACATGCCGGACGTGACACCTTCACTACAAGCCTCAGTCCTGTTGACGTCGTTAGTGTGAAATTCAATATTTGACATGCTCTCATCAAATGAGGTTGTTGTAACCCTAACACGGGTGGTTTTGGGTTGTAGTTCGTGTTGATTCTCTACTCTGTAAGGTTCTCCCATTTTCCTCCCTCAGCAAAGTATACAGTATACAGCTGATTCCAGCTGGCTGTAAGCTGTGCTTCTAGTTCATACATGGACCGTTTAGTGGCAGCCAGAGGCGCCATAGTATGCTTTCAGTTCGACCTTGTTGAGCTGCGTCATTGTACTTGCGATGGCGATTAGCAAGACAGTTATTGTCATTAGTATAATTGTTATTACTATTATTATTATAATATCATGGGTGACAAATTACTCCTTAATTTAGGCGCGAAATTTCAGCATTAATTTATAATTTCACATGTGAAATTACAAAATTGCCTTGGTAACATCTCTTGTATCTCGATCAGAGCCAAGATGGCGTCTAGATTTAAGACAGTGACCATTGAAAAAGTTACGAAATTAAAAGAGGCGGCAGAAAATTTAAATACGTGAAAGAGCACGATTAACTGGGTGAGAGTTTTTGAGAAGTGGTGTGACGAAAATAGCCTTGAGAAAAACCTGGAGATGATTCTTTC
>NC_090879.1:38128516-38138516 GCF_036669935.1 Montipora foliosa
CAACAGATCAATTTTTTATTAATTGTTGCTAACTGTCCAAATTTGAAATAAATTGGATAGTTTTTGCTGGAACGTCTCCTTCAGCTTTGAACAAACCATCCAATTTGAGGAAAATCTGGATGCTTTCCATCAACCAATCAAATGTCAAGATAAATAAATGAACCGAATATTGACCAATCAGGTTGCAGCTATTTTCACTGCTTTTAAACGTCAGCGAGCGATCATCGCTCACACGGTTTTGTTTTGTGTTGATAATGGCCGAATTTCCCGACTTTTCTCTCCACCTTATTGACGACTCAGAGTTTCAAATGGAGTCTTCAGCTAGGTTTCCAGAGATAGATGCTACTGATTTACTCGAGATGAGGGAGAATAATCAGAACAAGAATACTCAAAGAAGCACAAAAATTGGGTTAAAGTGTTTGATCTGTGGCGTGCTGAGCGAAGCAAAGTGAGAAAGCTTGAGGAGATTCCCGAATACGAGCTTGACGACGTTCTTTGGATATGCTATATAATTAATAGGTAACAGGACTACATGCTTGTCCAATTTGGAAATAATTGTATTCAAAAAATTCCTCGGACTGCCAAATTGGACTCTACCTACGGCCTCATCCAATTTTGGCTGTCCTCAGAATTTTTCTCATTCAATTATTTCCAAATAGGACAGCATGTAGTCCTATTACATAAACGTATCGACATTCCACATTGTACTGTAGCACTGCAAGTGAAATTTAAGCCAATGTGGTCCTGACAACTTTTTAGAACTAACATTAACACCATTTGATTGCCATTAATTTGAAGTCCACAGCATGTCGTTGGTTAGGAAAAGCCAGTCTTAAAGAACAACAACAGAAACACCAAGAGCCCATTTTTCCTTGTGACATTTGTTTTTAACAGCCCTTACACTTTCTGTAATTACCTCTTAAATTTTAATTTACAGAGCAATAAAATAATCAACACATTCTCCACACCAGAGACACTTGAAGTCAGGTTCTCTAGAGATTGAGTAAAAGAGAGAAAATTGAAAGTCAATAGCAGAGTATTTTATATTATTTTTTACTTTAAACACTTGGTCAGTATGGGTTACAATAGACAGCAAAAACAGTATTAAACAACATATCACACAAATTAAATTATTAGACTCAAAAAATTCCTGACAATATGAACCTACCATTTTCCAGCATCAGTAGACATCTGCCCCTTGGTATCTTCTCCCGAAATTTTTTCTACCATTCTTGACTGTTGTACACCAGCTTTTTTCAGAATAGCCTGAAAGTCCTTAGTCTCTACACCAGCGGACATTTTTCTATCATCCTTGGAACCTTTTCCCGGTAAAAACTGTTTGTCAGATCTTTGCTTCCTCCAAGCCATTCGAGCTTTGAATTTTTCATCCTCCACTGAGGTGTCAAGAGACACACTGTTGAACTTTTGGGTGGATTTTGATGCTTCTGCTGTTTTAAGGCCCCTTTGAACAAGATAGTCTTCTTTTGAGTTCTCGGCTGGTTTGTGCAGCATATTAAACAAGTCAGCACTAG
Source organism: Montipora foliosa (assembly GCF_036669935.1). Lineage (NCBI taxonomy): Eukaryota > Metazoa > Cnidaria > Anthozoa > Scleractinia > Acroporidae > Montipora > Montipora foliosa. The sequence continues at coordinate 38,130,049 of NC_090879.1, forward strand.
AAATTTTCCGAACTTCTTTGGCAGAACTTTCCGATGTCTTGACATCCCCTTTTGAAGGAGGTTTTGCTGTCTCACTTTTCGCCATGGATGACAACAATGAAGCGTCACTTTCACTTTTTTTCTTTAAATATGTTGGAGGTGGGCGGGGTGGGGTCACCTTCGATGTTTGGCATTCATCAGGTGTCCTTTTCAACTGTCCTCTGAAGTCAACTTGTGCAGGGCTCCCCTTTTTTGAACCTGCAAATCTGAATCCTGATGGATTTTTGGAAGTGTCAACACCAGTTGCCTTGAGCTGTCCACGAAAGTCACCCTCATTGAGCTGCTGCCTCTTTTTCCCCTGAGCTGTCAAGTCTTTATCTGCTCTTAAACCAGTCCTTTTTAATTGTCCTCTAAAGTCCACTTGCTCAGGCTGCGATTTTACCTTTCTAGACAGGTCCCTCAAGGGAGGACCAGCAGGATTCCCAAGGATTCTGCTTTTAAAATCCCCAGTCAGCTCAGCCTCCGAGCTGGTGCTTGAAGTCTTTGAAGGTCTTGGTGGTACTTGGGGTGGTTTTTTGGGTTTGTCATTCTCAGAGGTGTCCTCTGATAACACTGACCTTGACCCTACAGATAAAGCATTATCCCCATCACAATCACTTTCACTTTTTTCGGATCCCCATTGCATGTCTTCAGTCTTGATCTCACCAACTGCTTCAAGTTCTTCAGATCCAGACACTGTTGTTTCAGAATTCACATTTGTTGATTCCAATAAATCCAAGTCAACCTCCGCATTGTCATTAAGATGATTTCTTGACTGTGTGCTGTATTCACTGAAGTCATTCCCTGGTAAATCAATATTGTCTTTGGCTTTTGTACCTTTCTCCAAAACCAACAAATTTTCATTTTCTGTGCTTGCTTCTGTAAATAAAAACATCAGTAGATGCAAACTGTGCTGATTTCATTACACACTAACCTATTTCCATGAGTTGCCAAAGCCGAAGACTTGAGTGTTGAGGTTCCTTTTGGACGTTTTTGCGTTGCTGCAGTTCACACAGTTATTAAACAGAATAAAGTAGTTAGAGACCTCAGGTACCGGTGATCCGAAATTCCTAATATTTCACCTTCCTTTCACTAAACTTTTGTTTATTTTCTCAGTACAGAAACCGCGAATGGCCCCAGGATAATTGTTTCATTCAGTGACTAGAATATTGCCTTCTTTCACCAACCCAAAATGCACATACATATGTATGTTTTGGGAAGTTCTTGACATAAAAATAAAGTGACCTTGAGAACTTAAACATGCTTGACTGATAATTTTCTTATAATATTTTGCATTCAAACCCCATTTCCCAGCAAGCCAGTTCAAACATGGTCTATACTCAGTGTAAATAAATCATTTTTAACAATCAGTCCATGCATGAAGGCTTGAATGTTTTGTTCCTCTGGGACTCAAAAAAGATGCTACATATTAATTTTAATACTGCAAGTCAATCAATATGCATATGGTCACTCACCTTTCTTGACCCTTAATTGCCTTATTTGCAGCCGTATTGCTTTCCGCAAAGCATATTCATTGAGGGGAACTTCTTTAAGCTTGGTAATTCAAACAATGATAACAAAGTTACAAAGGCAAACATGGCATAATCAATGACACACGCATTTGTAAAGACTTGAACTGGCTCCTGTGAACATTTACAACTGTTATCAGACTAAAACCTGTGTCTAAGTCCTGTTTTTGTGAGAGTCAGTTGGCAGTAGGATAACTGCAACACTATGATTTATGCACGACACTTTACTTTGACCAATTAAAGCCTTGCAATAGATACACTTTGATCAGTAGCACATTACATGTGTACAATCAGAGTGACACAAACTCCTTCCCAAATATCTTCTTTATTATAAGCCGTACATTTGTAAGATTTCACACAAATAAGGGTAACATGTTTGTCAATAAATATGCAAAGTTTCGTGAATATTCACTGCACTCTTATTTTTGGCGAAATTTTTGTTTGACAAAATTGATTAAAAATATGGCCGTCACGCGTAACATTTACCCAGATGAAATGTTGTTCGATAAAAAATATATCTAGACCAAAACGCCCATTATCGTTTGGAAAAATCTTAAAATTACAAGGACCAAACATCCTTTCAACCTAATAACTCAACTTTTCTAAAACTAGAATCTGTATGGTTAAAATTCCAAAAAAGTACCTCGTAGTTAGGGCGTCACGATACTGCTCTGAACTTCTGCAGTTAAAATTAAGGTTGCCAGACAAGTTACAAAAACGAGGTGAAAAATAAAAATACCACCGCAGACGGCGTTCTCACTTTCTGGGGACTCTTTCCTGAAAATATGAACAATCTAGGACCATTCGCTCCAACGCAATAAGAAAAAGTCTGAATCTGAAGCCTTGTGAAACGCTCCATGGTTTGATATGCCATTAAAAGCATCAACGAAAGTCAAACTCTTCCCAAATGCCGGCAATGGATCTAAAACCTTCGGATTGCCGCCACATTTGAATCTCATCTCAAAACGAACGTTCATGAGCATTTCCACGTTAAAATATAAAGTAGGTAGCTCGCAAGAAGAGTTTTTCTAAATCTTAAGCCTTGTGAAACGCTTCTCCATGAGTCTCCTATTACATGTAGGATTTTCTCGCGAGAAAGACAGCGAAACAACATGACCATTTCGCCATGATTTCGGGCAATTCCTTCCATGAAACATCAACATGTGCCCTTGGTAACCTCCCAAGAAGGTTCCAGAAGCTGTTTGTTACGTAACAACTCCAAAAATAGCCGTGAAAACCTCAAGAAAAGCACGTGTTTTAAATGCAAATGTCCCTTCGGGTTGGGTCACGTTCGTTACGCCAGATGGATGGTTTTCAATGGACACAATGGAGCATGAGAATAAAGCAGAATCAATGAGAAGATGGAGAAAAGAACAAAAGGAAAAAAAAAGGCTATCAACAAAGCCCACTACGAAAAAAACAGAAAAAAGCTGATATGTTACCCTAAAGTGTGTAAAATGTACTAGTTTTAGGATGCGCAATGTATTATGGGTAAAAACTAAGATTGCTGACTTGGCAAAAAACTTTGGATTATATGATTGTTTCCTATTAATGGCGATTTTGCTGTGATAATTACGAAGTGTTAATATGAATTTGAACAGATTACTAGATATTTTACAAAATTAAGAGGCCGCAAAGCATCATGGGTATAACTTAAAATGTTGTCTACAAAGCTAAAACCAAGCAAAACATAATTATTTCGGCTCTTAGTGTGTTTTACTGTGCAAATTAAAGTGTTATCATGACTTTGGAGAAATTTGTAGAAATTTTGCATTTTTGATATATGTTACACAATTGTACGTGTCTATTGTGCTACTGATCTTTCAATCTTGACACTCAAACCAAATTTTTTCCACATTTTTCAAAACTTAGTTGAGTATGATTGACTACAATACTGGAGAAATAATCCATCCTGACAAATTATGCATCACTCCTGTCATTGGTCTAGTGTAAAGACGGGACAAACTACATACAGTAACATGCCTAACCCATCTGGGATGAACTTGGGCAAACATTTGTTCTGTGTCTGTTAAATTCGTCTAGTATAAAGACGCCCACAGGACATATTATGTGTCTTGTGCCTTGGGCAAGACACTTTACTCTCACTGTGCCTCTCCCCATCCAGGTGTATAGATGGGAAATGCTGGGGGTAACCCTGTGATGGACTAGCATCCCATCCAGGGGGGAGTAGAAATACTCCTAGTCGCTTCATGCTAATGAAACCGGAGATAAGTGCCGGCCAGATGGGCCTTCTGGTTTGCAAGCAGAGACTTTACTTCACTTTACTGTGCCTGTCTTTATACTAGACAAATACAAAAGACACAGAAAAATGTTTGCCTAAGTTTGTCCCAGACAAATAAATTATGTCTCTAATGTGTAAAAATGGCCAATGATGGTCCATGAAATAAAATGGAGGAATTAAAAGACTTACTAGCTTTTCCAGCATATCAATATCTTCAATCTTCTCAACCACTTCCGGTGATAGATCAACTTCATCTGTCTGATCCTTTGCAGGATCCTTCTCCTCACTGTTGACCATTTCAGATGATTTATCCACAGCCTCACTTTCTGAGGGCTGTTCCTGTGGTACGGAGACAACTAATTGCTCGGGTTCATTCTCCTGTGGATTTGTATCTCTCTTTATATTGACATCAACTTCAGTTTCATTTTCATGTTTGACTGGTTGTTCCTTTACAAAAGTATCAGCTTCAGCAAAAACGTTTTCACCATCTTGTATTCCATTTTCCACATGTCCATTTTCAGCAGATCCATTAGTGGTTACAGTACAAGAAGAATTTACCTCCATTTTTGCTCGAGTTGATGGCAGTGAGGAATTATCGGTGGTGTTGGTCTCTGTTATCACAGTGGTTTTCTCTTCTTTCCTTATTCTTTCTCTTCTCCTTGGCCGCTCATTCATTGATGGACTTGATTCTAATGCATCAAGTTTTTTCTTTCTTAATTCTCGCAACTGCTGTCTGATGGCACGCCTTTCTTCAAAGTCAGTTGTGTCCTCCAACTACAAAAAAAAATTCAGTTAATGTACCGTAATTATTGTCTTCAGCAAAATAATCAAAATTGTCAATGAGTCAGCCGACATGAGGATGGCAAGATTTTCAGTCACATGGAAGGAGAAGAATCCGCAGGATCTCAAGTTTGTTTGACGCTTAGTTTGGCACACTGCTTGACTTTGAAAAAACCTGGGGGCCGGGTAACCCATAAGTTTTCAGATTTGGTCGCCAGCTCAGGTATTTTAGTCGCCAAAAATTTCTGGCGCTTTGGGCTTTATTAACTTTTTTTTTTTTTTTGTTGCATGTATAATATAAAAATGGCCGTTTTTATACTAGAGACGCATAATTCGTCTGGGATGAACTTGGGCAAACATTTCTTCTGCGTCTGTTAAGTTTGTCTAGTATAAAAAACGTGCACAAGACGCATTATGTATCTGGAGGAACTATCAAAGTAAAGTAAAGTAAAGTAACGATATTTAACATCGATAACTCGTAACAGTAATTCAACTGACAAACCTGAGGTCAACAGTGCGCTCATTTTACTCCCCCCTCTCCATCAGTGCTCCATTTGACCGATATTTAAAGCTATTTAGCTACAAGAAAGAAAAGAAGTTGAAACAAGGATGCGACATCCTGGTATCGAACTCAGGACCTCATACACCAAGGCCGCACACAAGCCAATTGTGCCATCCTTGCTCCTCTAAGTGCGTCTTTGAAGACACACTGAAGTAGATACTTCGTCCCGACGCATAATGCGTCTTGTGCCCATCTTTACACTACACTAATTTAACGTAGAAAATATGTTTTCCCATGTTCGTCCTAGAAGAATTATGCGTCTCATATAGTTTGTCCCGTCTTTACACTAGACAGATAACACAAGAGACGCATAATTCGTCTGGACGGATTATGCATCTCTAGTATAAAAACAGCCAATAAAAAACTAAAAAAGATAACATCAGCAACTGGAGAAGAAAACAGGACGATTCCCAATTGATATTCAACCCCAATAAATATTAACAAAAAAAAAATACTTACAATTATAATTGTAGAGGTAGTAATAAAATAGTAATAATTATCATATAATGTTATTTACAACCACTTGAGTTAATTTAGAATAGCTTCATTAACTTAAACCCTCACGACTTGGAAGAATTTAAGAAAGGGTTTTATCATCATAAAAAACTAAAAGTATAAAATGAGTCTATGCTTTTAATATCCCTTGGTAGTTTGTTCCAAAAATCGATAGACCTACATGTATAATAAAAAAAAATTTTAAGTAATTTTGTTTTGCGTGTGGTATTTGGTAATTTAACTCACTCGAATTACGCATTTTCTGTCAAACTGTAAAAGTCTTGGTGACCCAGATCAATATGGCCTGCTCTAGCATTATAGATAAGTACTGAGTCTTACATGTACATTACCCTTCAACATTCTAATGGTAGTAGAGGAAGTTTAAACAGCCGATCCCTGTAGGAGATATCCCTTGGATAATTCAAGATAAACTTTGTAGCCCTGCACTGAATGTGTACTAGCAATAGTTTGTCTGTTGATGTGTCCGTTGATGTGTAAGGTGACCATCGTTCACAAGTGTACTCTACTTGTGGTCGAATAATTGAGCAGTAAAAGAGTTTCTTCGTGTCAGGATAGTTTACAGCTGTATATCTCTACAGACCCTACGAATAAGGCCAAGCATTCTATTTGCTTTGGAAGAGATCAGCTTTATATGTTGAGACCATAGGAGAGTATTGGTGACGGTTATTTCCAAATCTTTAATTTCGCTAACTGTTGTCAGTGGTGACCCATTAAGGTGGTATGCTCTCTTTGTGGGAATTTTCTTCCTAGAGATATTCAGGGCCTTGCATTTGGGTATGCTGAGATACATTTCCCAGGCATCACTCCAGACTGAGAGCTGTGTTAGGTCTTGTTGAAGTGAAAATTTTTCTGATGGCTTTTCGATTATCTTAAACAGCTTAGAATCATCTGCAAATATGGCAACTTTAGAATCATGTTTAATAAGGGGTGGCGAATGGTAAATGCGAGACTGCGAGACGGTGAGACCAGCGTTTTTCTTTGCGAGCCCGAGACATTTTGACTTTTTAGATTGCGAGACCGAGACTTCAAAGTGTTTGACACCTTCATATAAAAAACGAGACTGTGAGACGCACATAACCGCTCAAAAAACGAGACTGCGAGACCAGTGAAATTCCACTAAAATTTTGCGAGACCCAGAGTTTTTGAAGATCCATTCGCCACCCCTTTAATACATTGAGGAATGTCATCTATATAAACAAGGAAAAGCAGAGGGCACCGTATAGAGCCTTGCAGAATGCCTATTAAGCTTTATACTTGCTTGTTTACAAATTTATATAATTTGTGACAGTGGTACATTTTTTACAAATTTTATGAACATGATTCTTCATGAACAACAATTTCACATTATTTCTTGAGGGCCGTCCACACTAATGCATTTTTGGAAACCCCTGTTTTCAAAAACCTTCGGTTCCATGAAAATGGATAAAAAGATCTGCGTCTACAGTAGCGTTTTCAAATCATATTCTGCCGTTCACTGTAGACTGAAAACAGAGATCTAAAGACCAGGCTTTGTTGACGTCTTGGCATGCTGGAAACTGTGAAGTATGCATGAGATTATAACGTCACGCCTATTCGAAAATCTCCATTCTTGCCGTCCACACTACAACAATAGACCTTTGTTTTCAAAAACCTACGTTTTTGTGGGCCGCCGTTTTCGATCATTTCAGTGTGGACGGTTACATAAACAGAGGTTTTTGGAAACAGAGGTTGTCAAAAACACACATTAGTGTGGACAGGGGCTGAGAATTACAGTTGTCAATGGAAAAAGTGCTACGGTACACCTGTAAGCTGGAAACCAATTACAGTACTGAGTAAACAAAATTTAAGGCATACACACTAGTATCTGAACTGCAGTCATTGTTTATGTATTTTAAAGTTGTAAATGCTTTTTCTGTATTCAAAATCTATTACGTACACTTTCCAAGTAAAATTAAGAGTTTTGTAAAAAATCTTGGAAATCACTTCTGGAATGAAGTTAATTTAAGATGTAGATTTCAGTTTGCATTTTCTTAAGGATAAGTCAACATCGTTTTTTAAAGGCTACATGAACTATAGTCCACTATTGGACATTCATTGCACTCATTTTACGAACAAAAAAAAAAATAAATAATAATAATAATAATAATAATAATAATTGTATATCAAGTGAAGCTATGACCTTCGCAGTTATGAACGCAATTTTTGCAATTTTCTTTCCGCAATTGCAAAAATTGCGTTCATAACTGCCAAGATCATAGGTTCACTTTATTTTATTTGGTTTTGGTGAAGATCAATCAAGCGTCGCTAATTAATGCACTCATGTTATTAGTAAATATTTCCATATTCTCATATCCATCCTCGCAACGGCGGCGCAAATAAGCTGGAGTTTATGGTTTTCCGTATTTTTCTCACAAAGGCAAATTTTTTCACGGCCATGAGGCCAATTTTCACAGAACCATTGCCACACATGTATCTTCGCAACTCACAAATGCACTGGACTATGGAAACGCGGAATAATAAAAGTAAATTAAAAAATAAACCGTAAATAAAACTAAACTGCTCATTTGGAGGTCCGTGGAAAGGTTGTTCCTTTGATTATAAATTGAGCTATTTGTGATTGAAATTTCAATGTGAAATTACCATTCTCTACGCATGAAGCACAAAAGCAGCGGAATGTGGGAAAATAATATCTTAAATTGGATAAAAAGGAAATTCGGAAGGACAGAATTGGTTCATAAAAGATTTCTTTTTAATAGTTTCAACAGCAATCCTTGTGTTTTGTGCTTGAATGGTTTTTCGGGAATCAATCACTGTGCTCGCAAGCAAGTTTTCTCTCCTTTAA
>NC_090879.1:38153516-38161016 GCF_036669935.1 Montipora foliosa
TTTTTGTCATCTGTGTTTTCTGATATTTTTCGACTCAAAGTAAAAGCTCGTTTAGAGGTTGACTAGATGACAATTCTTTGTTAGATTGTTAACCTAAGATATTGCATTCTAGCATTTTGAATAATAAATGATTGGCTCACTCAATCTTGGTTTTCACCTCGTATCTGAGATGGGTTACATAACTAACTGGTATCATTATTGTTAAATAGCTCAACTTTATCTTGAATAGTATGTTTACATCTTCAGTTTATTTCAGCTTCATAACATCATTTTTTTCATTGGACAGGCGGTGACATAATGGGTTCTGAAAACCAAATGTTAATGAGTGGGCATGCAAATCACATTCTTAAGTCTATTAACAGGCTAAGAAAGGAAAAGAAGCTGTGTGACATTACTTTGAAAGTCAGAGACAGAGAATTTTGTGCACATCGTGTGGTGCTGTCTGCCTGTAGCGATTACTTTTCAGCCATGTTTACTGGGGATTTGGAGGAAAGCCACCAGTCCATAGTTGAACTTCAAGGATTAGATCCTGATACAATGGAGTTTCTTCTGGATTTTGTTTATACTGAATCCATACAAGTCAGTGTGGAAAATGTACAAGCTCTTCTTCCTGCTGCATGTTTGTTACAATTAGAAGGTACATTATTAACCCATAGACCTTATTTATAAATGGTGGTCACATTTTAATTCTTTTGTCCAAGTGCAAATTAGCCTGCCAAGCCTCATTTTAGAGCAAGAATTCTTTTCAATTCACTGTATGGTATCGAAGCTTAGTAGGCAAATTTGCACTTGGACAAAAGAAGTATAAATTGACCTCCATTTATGAACAAGGTCTATTGACTCCTGGAGGTTCCCCATTGACAAGTAAAGTCATCTGGCATTGGACAGAGTAAAATACTGAGTATGGCCAGTTCAGGCCGGCTTGGGAGTCAAAGGGTTAATTAAGCTATCCTATAGTTGTGTAGTGGAGTAGTTAGTGGAGTGCGCACAGTGTAGTAGGTATTGCTCACGGACTGCATCTCAGCACTCAGAGTTCTAATCCCAGCTCGTACGTTCACTCAGCTTTCCATCCATTTGTGGTCGGTAAATAATGAGTACCAGTATTACTGGGGACACGTTGAGCATGCAACAGGATTGGAGTAGCACCCACCCCTGCTGTAACTTACAGTAGGTAGAAGCTACAGTGTAAAGAAAAAAGGAGCCTTTGGGTTGCCTTCAACTTCAGTCGGCCTCTTGTCTTGTCTGTGTAGTTTATCTGTTTAGTCGCAACATGTCAACCCAATGTCTTGCAACATTGTTGCATGATGTTGCGGCATGTGTTGAATGGTGCGTTCAGACGTGGACACCAAAATCAGTATAGAGGGCAAAGACACTATTTTTGCCTTTATATTGACCATGGTGACATCAAGTGAGCCCTGCAATTCTTCAAACCCTTGTCCCTTGTCTCCCTTGAGTGGTACTTTTTCAAATGTGTTCCAAAGACAAGTTGGCTCCTCTAACAGGTCTACCAAGGTGTTTTCTTTTTTGGTTGTTGAACTTGGGCATTATTGTTTGCCACGTTTACAGACAAAAACCTGGTATGCCTCTGGTGCTTTGAAATAGCAAGTGGATCTGGCGCGCAACAATGTTGTGTGAACATGGCCAAATGAGTACAACATCAAATTTGATCCATCATGTTGCAACATATCACAACAGGGTGGCCGAACGTATGCAACATGTTGTGCGCAACAATGTTCTAAGATGTTGTGTTGAAATGTTGTGTGAGTTTGGCAAGGACTTAAGCCAGTCATATTAGTGTTAAATTAATATAATAATAATCACTGTTATTATTATTTATTAAATTAATTTAAGTTCAATTTGCTATTGATTGTAACTTGTAGTTTTAAATTTTTAAATTAGCATTTAGTAGATGCAAATGCACATTCATGTACACTATACAGTATTGTGAAAAAGTAATGAGAACGTAATTCGATGAAATGCGCGAATTTCGGGGCTTTTCGACAAAAAATGGCGAATTTTTGTCCAGCGCGAAAGTTCGCAGAAAATTCGCCGAATTTTCGCAATGTCTATTGTTGTAGTTGACGCGAATTTTCACTTTGACCGACAATTCGTTCCGAACTTTCGAGCGAAAATTCGCTTTGACCGATAATTCGTTCCGAAATTTCGAGCGAAAATTCGCATTCACTGATAATTTGTTCCGATATTCCGAGCGAAAATTCGCTCTTCCCGAATTTTCCTTCGAATTTTCGAGCGAACATTTGTTGTTTTGGTATAGTTTCTGTTTCAACTGTGGGTGTTACCAGCGAGCACAACACTAGAATGTATGGGATAGAAAGCAACATCTCACCCTATTAAGTGCTTTTCTTTCAAACTTACCATGCAAATGTCCAGACAAAATAGACCTCATGTTTGTTTTACAGTCTCAAGGTTTCCAAACTAAAAGTTTCTTTCTTAAGGCGCCGTTACACTATGAAATATTTCTCGATGCTATTCTATTACTGCCGTTCCAAATTGCTCGAAATTTCTCACCTGAATCCTTTCCCATTCCTTTGGCAGAGGTTTTTTCGTGAAAAATGATTTCAAGCAGTCCTTCTAAAGCGACAAAGTTTACAGTGTCCCCAATTTAGTGCTGCAACGCTGGTTTTCCGTTTCCCTGCGAAATTACGCTTTGGTTTTTCGCGCTGGTCTCGAAAATGCGGCGAATTTTCTCCCATTGTTTTTAGAGCGAATTTTCGCGCTGGTCTCGAAAATGCGGCGAATTTTCGCTCTTTGTTTTAGCGAATTTTCGCGCTGGGCTCGAAAATGCGGCGAATTTTCTCTCTTTGTTTTAGCGAAATTACGCTAGAAACATCGCGAAACGACGCTCGAATTTTCGAGCGAAATTTCGTCGAAAGTTCGCAGGGACAAAGAACGAAATTCGCGCATTTCGCTCTCATTACTTTTTCACAATACTGTAAGCACACCTGTTGTTTTAGAACTGTATGCCTGGGTAACACAAGATACACAATGTGCTATTCTATCTAAACATCACACATTCTTCAAAGCAATTGATTTCCATTAACCCATTGACCCCTAGGAGTGACTTTGACTTTGCTCTGTCTAATACCAGTCTATTTTACTTGTCAACTGGGGGCATCCTAGGGCGTTTGTCTTTGAGGTGTCAATCGGTTTATTTTCTGTAACTTTCACCACAACTTTGGTGGGGGTCGCACAACAGAGCGAGGCTCCAAATTAAGTGCGCCCTTTTTACCCTCCCAACCATGATATACCATGGAAGACAGACCACAACACCGGGAACCACATGCCCTACTCTTTGCGACAAGTGTGCGCGTTCTTTTATGTCCCACAGTATTATGAACATTGAAGGGTTGTGAGACGGGACCTCCGGATTATCGTCCTTATCCGAGAAGACTAGAGAGTCTAACCATTTGCAGATGTAATTACAAAGACAGCACTTTCTCCTCAGTTATTTAAAGACCCTGAGTGTTGGTCCGGCCGGAGTTGAACTCACGACCTCCTGCGTGACAGCCCAGTGCTCAACCAACTGAGCCACCGGTGCAGGCTAAGATATTTGCAAATGATACTTTATACTCTCCCTGGGTTGCACTAGCTAAAATTATAATAGCTAAGACCAAGTTACCTAGGACTGGAAGAAAAGTTGCCTCTGACCCATGCTTTGATACATACACTGCTGGAAATAACAGTATGTCCGGCTAAATTTGGAAAATGTCAGAGCATCTCGCCAACACATCCTCACTTCTCCACTTGAAGCCAAAGGTTCCACATGTCCATGGAAAAATTATTGTTTCAGCCACATTTGAAAGAGATTTCAGTATTTCCTGAAAGATGTACCACGTACAGTGAAGCTCAAAGATTATTGAACAAGTTTCGAATACGTTTACCTTATATATACATACGCGCATGGTGAACATACGCACACACATACATGAGTATCTACTTGTAGGCATATGCCTTTGTTATTCATCGCCATACTTTTGCTTTATACAACTTATGTAAAAAAGGAATGGAACTTTATTTAACCCATTGTCTCCTGGGGTTTCCCCATTGACAAGTAAAATCATCTGGTGTTAGACAGAGTAAAATCTAGCTGGTTCAGGCCAGTTTGGGTGTCAAAGGGTTAAGTTTCTAGTCTTCAAGCATTGGAGCATTAATTGGGGACACTCTAAACTGAAATCAACTAATAATGATTGCTAATGTTACAGCATCCTGCCAGTTCAAAATTTTAATAGTACAAAAACAATGAAATGTACATGTTGCACACAAATTACAAAGATACACAACCAGCAGGTTAAATCACTGGTATAGAGCTCATGAACATATATTACTTGCTGGAACAAAACAATGGGCATTAAGAAAGAACAAACTGTGACTAGCTTCTTCGCCAGTGACAAACTGCAATGACATAGGAACCTTGCTCGCAGATAAAGCATGGCGTCACGGCAAGCGCTGCAAAAAAAAAGTCTTCGGTTCTACATTGCATAATTCACTAATTAAAATGGTAAAATTTTCATTCCATGTTTGTAAGGTGCACCGATTATACATGTATTTATTTGATTATTCTGGAAGGAAACGTTATACACTCCGGCAAGAGACTGTGTTGGTAGTGTCACGCAAAGTGAAGTAGAAAAGAGCAGGTAAAAAACTGAGGTTTAGACATAACACAAACTTTTCAGTGGTTCTATCAACACACACCGTATCATTATAAATCCAGATATACTCTTGCGCCCTTGATGCGACACGGAAGCACCGAACAGAGACACAGTCCAAAAAACACAAGATGATTGGTGGGGCATTCGGTACACCTTGACCACCAGTTTACACTGCAATTACTGTGTCCATTGTAAGCAACAAAAATTATTAACTTTCAAAAACTGAGAAAACAATAGGCTAGCTTATACATTCTAATGAGAGATATCTTTGATCTGCTCTTTATATATGTGGTGAAGCAACATAGGCATGATGACTGAACTGCGTGCATCCATGAGAAACTTGCCTACCCCTCGAACAGCGTTAGCGAATTTCCCCAGAATGCAAAGTATAACTTGCATTTTAGGTTGGTGAACTTTGGCCCTTTGCAATTGCTGGTCCTTACTGTACTTGAGTGACGAGGTCGCTAGTCAAACTGAAATGTTTTATTATGCAATAGGAAATGACTGAAAATGTTCCCATGACTGGCATTATTTAGTAATGTTGATTCTTTTAGCCAGACAATTATGTATATTCCCTAATGAAATACAAAATTAATTAAATAATAACTGAGACTACATGTAGTGCTAAGGCCAGCCCCATGAAGGAACAGTGTTGATTTGCATAATGCTAATTAATGTCTGGTCAAATTGGTAAAATGTCCGACCAAAATGAAGATTTGAAAGGACACATGACCTTTTAAAGGGGAAAAATAAATTATTATTTCCAGCACAGTACATGTTCGTTTTTCTCACAAAAAATATATTTCAGACTTATCCTCCTGTGGCCTTGCTCAAAAGGTACTCAAGTTTAGATTCCCACACAGCTCTACCACCCATAGTCTGGAACCTCAATGCCTGAAGCCCTAGCTATGACCTATGTGTTGTGTGACGTACAGGTGCAGGACTGGAGCCTTAGAGCACAGAATGCAAATTTCCATAGCACATTCAATCGAAATGGTCTTGCTGCTATCTTAACTTTGTGAAACCATTTTTATAATGTTTCAGGTGTTCAAAAAGCATGTTGCAAGTTTTTGGAGCAGCAACTTGATCCATCAAATTGTTTAGGTATCAGATCATTTGCTGAAAGTCATGGATGTGAGGAATTGAGATATGCTGCGGAAAAATATATCCTGAAACACTTTGTTGATCTGGTGCAGAGTGAGGAATTCTTGCAACTGAGTGATGATGATGTTGAGTCTCTCATAAAGTGTGACAATTTAACTGTAAGTATTTTTTGCAAATTATAAGAATCCATGGCTCATTAATACTGTGATAAAACCCTGAGGCTTTAAGAAAAACTGTCATTATTTTGTAATAATTATTGCCAGGATGAGGTTTTTGTGACGTCTAATGTATAATCAATGTCCAACCAGGTTGGATGTGCTGCCACCTTGATTATTCCACATGAATTTTTGTGCTCTTCGCCAATAATACAGTATGATATTATTTTGAAATTAACCGTTGCACAATGAATATTCCCAATTAAATTAAGTTAGATTCACCAATCTGATTTAAGCTAGTGAGTACAGTAAACAGCAAAAATGATAAAAATAATAACAATGATACTTAATTCCCAAAAAGTGAAAGTGAAGTTTAAAGCCATTGGGGTAGACATGTCCATTAAGCTTCTTCAAAAAATGTTTGTTGTCAGGCTATACCTTTGGCAGTTAACAAGTTACCTGGTGCTCTTGTTTGAAAAGGAGCAGTTAATTCACAGGAAAATTTTCCCAAAAAACTTTACTGTTTTTTTGAATGGGAATTCTGCAAATTCCCATTCACAAAAACATTGTTGGAAAATCCGAACACTTACCATTAATGTATTTTAGAAGGAAAACATTAATGGATTTAAGAGATTTTACATTATGGAATTTATTAAAATCACATCAATGTAAAACAACTTTCCATCATGGTTTTAATAGTATTTACCATTAGTGGACAATTGCAAAAATCATCTAATGGGATATCAGAGAAACACATTCATATTTGAAGGAATTCCCATCATGGTTTAATAACATTTACCAGTGTGCAAAAATAAAAGAATCACAAGATGGGTTTTTGAAGAAACACATTCATGGTTGATTAAACTTTCCATCATGGTTTTAATAGTATTTCCCATAGTGGAAAATTGCAAAAATCATCAAATGGGATATCACAGAAACACATTCATATTTGAAGGAATTCCCATCATGGTTTAATAACATTTACCACTATACAAAAATAAAAGAATCACAAGATGGGTTTTTGAAGAAACACATTCATGGTTGATTAAACTTCCCATTATGGTTCAATAGGATTTACCACTGTGAAATTCAAGTAACAAAGGATGGGTTTATGAAGGAACACATTCGTGTTCTACAAACTTCCCATCATGGTTTAAATAGCATTTACCATTCTGAAAACTCAAGTAACACAGGATGGGTTTATGAAGACACACATTCATGGATGACTAAACTTCACATCATGGTCAAATAGGATTCACCAAATATGTGAAAGCTCAAATAACACAGAAGGGGTTTATGAAGGAACACATTCGTGTTTGCCTGACTTCCTGTCGTGGTTTATGAGCATTTGCCACTGTAAAAAATCAATGTAAAACACATTGCTTTATGAAGAAACACATTCATGTTTGACTACAACTTTCCAACATGGTTTTACAGTAATTTACTATTTATGGAAAACTCAAGGTAAGACAGGATCCGTTTATGAAGAAAATTAATTACTTAATTAGTACTTAACTAAGGAATGGACTGACTCTTAAATTTTAACCAAAAACAGGAACATATTTTTAGTG
>NC_090879.1:38166016-38173516 GCF_036669935.1 Montipora foliosa
TTTGTTTGGCCCACATTTTATTGGCTTCTCTCACGGTATTTTTTTAATTGACTAAACTGAAGAATGACTGTTTTACTCTTTCATTATCTCCAGGAACTAATAAAACAAAGCCTGGATTGCAGAGATCTGTGCATGCTTTTTTGTTTGGCCCACATTTTATTGGCTTCTCTCACGGTATTTTTTTACTTTGACTAAACTGAAGAATGACTGTTTTACTCTTTCATTATCTCCAGGAACTAATAAAACAAAGCCTGGATTGCAGAGATCTTGTAGACGAAGCCAAAAAGTATCATTTGCGGCCTGATTGCCGTTCATCAATGCAGAATAGCAGAACTAAATCTCGTATTGGCCAGTCAGAGGTGATGTACGTGTTAGGAGGTTTTGGAAATTTGCAGTCTCCTGTTGATGTTGTAGAGAAGTATGATCCATTAACTGGCCAGTGGTGTGCTGTACAGGTGAGTTCCACATACTCAAACCTGCATAAGATTGTCAAGATTGTGCTTACTGTTTTCATGTTCTGCAAGTTTCAAGTTTGTTCAAGTTCAAGTTCAAGTGAACAGCTAGTTACAATATTTATGTACAGTTATAGTTAAGACTATTAATATAATTTCAGTTGGTTATAAAACTCTCACTTTGCAAATAGCATATATTTAGAGGTTAATCAAGGTGGCGGAGAGTAAAATAAGTACATGTATGGTATTAATAAGCAAAATAATAATAAAAACATGTAAATAAATACATACATAAATGAATAAATACATAAATGAACAAATAAATACAATGAGAAAATCAAGAACAATTAACCAAAAATCTATAACAATTATCAATAATTAAGAATTATTTGGAAAAATGATGAATCAATTGAAAGACTTCAATATAGTTATCTTTGAGTTCTAGAGTAATGAGAAGTATTTTCTTGAAAGCTTTAAGAAATTTAGATTTACAAAATAATCTAACACTACAAGGTATAGGGTTCCAGATCAACATTCCAATTCCAAGCAGTTTTCCATTCCCTCAGTTCTTGAAGCCTAATTTACACAGAACAGCTCTCTTCAGGATGCTCTAGTGTTATTATAGTAACTGTTGTGAACTGTACTAGTTTTGCTAAATTGATTGAGAACGTAAATACATGTAGGAGCACACTGACCATTAATGTGATACATAAGATAACTAGCATATTGGAAAAAAGAAAATGATAAGGGTAGACAGTTTGCTTTGACAAAAAAGGGAATTGCATACTCGTGATCACTACCAAAAAAGATCAAACAAAGAGCATGCTTTTGCAAAACCAATAATCACTTTTGATGAACTTGTGCACAGTTGCCCCAGGCACATATGCCATAGGTTAGATAGGGGTTTCAATAAGCACCATCGGCTGACGAAAAGCGTCGGCTACTTCACTCAGAGAAGTCAGCTACTTTTCCCCTAATTTTAATTGAAGGTTTCCTTCAAACCTAAAGTAAAATTCACTTTTGATGGACTTGAAGGTACTTTTTTTAACCTCAGTTTTAAAATAAATATCACATTTGCTACTGCCATCTTCGATCTATGTAGTGAATGAGTAACTTTTTTTTTGCATTTTTGCCTAGACCAACCGTCACATTATTTTACGTAATTCAATTACGTTTAGTTACGTCTGCAAACATATCAAGACATTTAATCAAATGCAAAACAGGTTGTTAATGAGTAATTGTTCCATTGAGACTTGTTTTCCACTAAAACAAGTAGGTTAAGCCTTTTCGTTCATTCAGATTAAAATGACACATTCTTATTGTTCGACAGAACTGATTTCTTATGTTGACCGAACGAAATTATTGCAGTGTCTGGACAAACTGAAGTGTTTCAATTTGCGCTTGAAAAAACGCTCAAAAAAGTTTGCCATTCACGGCAGCTTGAAATTGGTAGTAATGATGACATGAAGTTGTTGAAATGTCATATTTAACATTTAAATTGTTAATTTCTCTTTTGAAATGGTTTTCCAACTTTTTCTTTGCTGGAAATTATCAGAAGAATGCACTTTTAATTGCACACTCACTGTCGCTGTTGGCATTCAACAAGCCATCTTCCTATATCTTTGTACTCAATTTGTTGCCCAGAATGCTGGAAATCACATTTCAGAGCTTGGAAAATGGCCTGTTGATGTGCTAACTTTATGACAAATGTGTTCAATATGATATTTCCATAACAAGTCAGAATCGATCAGTATTCCAAGGTATTTAACAGTTTTTGATTTCAAGATTTGTAAAGGTATTGGTTGCACAGATTTATAAGAATTTCTAACTGACAAACAAAACTTGGAAATAACTTTTTTATATTTATTTTTGTTTCTTGAATCACAAAGCAGTTCATTGATGCCTTTCCATGTCTGATGTGCATCCTTAAAGTTTAAGTTAAAAGAACTTTTGATAATCCAAATTAACAAGACGATTATTTTTAACACGTGTTGATCTTCTAATACCTGGAGTGAGCAGCCATGGCTTAGCCAAGAGTTTCATTTTCCTTTTAGATAAGACTTTCAAAGGAGCATGCTTTTTTATTACCCGATTAAGAGATTTATACAGTACCGCTCAAAAGTAAGTTACATGTACCACCTCGTGTCGCGTTTCCTGGGCGACGCGAATGCGCTACGTGATTCCTGTCATGCGTGACGCGATTCTCGTAGCGCGAGAATAATCAAAGCATAAATTTCTGGCATATATTAGGAACTAAATAATGTGTTACGCGAAATTGATTGATTTCGCGTATAAATTATCTCTCTGCAGTTGCGTGAGTAAGCGAAGGCGATTTTTGATTTGTTAATTAAATTGTATGGGAATCGTCTAAATTGCAAACTGCGAATTTGCGAATTGGAGACAACGTTTAAGCGACAATAAACATGCATCTGGTTTACAAGCGGAAATTCCGATGAAAAATAAATTCTTCACATGCGATGATTTCCATGAAACATCGACCATTTGGTGGAAAAAATTCGTAACGAAAACAATGCGTAGTTGTATCGGCGATCTTCTGTGTAAAGTTAATAAATGCATGGAGTTGACTTCAAATCAATCCATGCATCTAGTTTAAAACTCATACACGAATAAGCGGGTGACATTGGGTGAGAGCAGTGTGATTATGGCTAAATCGTAGAATAGTATACACCGATTTAGGGGTACCATTATCCGATTTAACCACAACAGTTTTTGATGTTTATACGAATATACCGTCCTATTCTACGATCATTGTACTTTCAGATGTTTCAGAAATCTTTGTCGGATTCTCAGATTCTTCCGATTCTACGATTGTACCTTAAGGTTCTCCAGAATTCACTCTCAGATTCTCCAATTCTTCCGATTCTTCCGATTCTACGATTGTACCTTAAGATTCTCTCGGTAAAAAGTGTAGTTAACCGAACCGTAAAATGAAAGCTAAAATTTTAAAAGAGTGCTTAGGCCTAATCACTGAAACACTGAAACGAGCGCTTGGGCTTAATCAGTAAACGAATGCTATATTCATCACACTATCCCGGCAAAAAGTGTAGTTAACCGAACCGTAAAATGAAAGCTAAAATCCTAATCACTGAAACAAAAGAGATCAACATTGCAGATGTGTCCAGAAATGCCCCTAATTTAAGAGGCATACAGATTTCAATAAGCATCATGAAGTGTCCCCTTGCCCTTCTCCCTAACTTCAACATCACTTGTGTCTTGCAATATAGACCATAATAATTATAATAATAATATTATTAATGCCACAAAGTTTCCCTAAATGCTGCTCCTCAAGTTAGGATAAACAGCTGCATTTACCTTAACCTAAAAATGATGCTCACCTTTACCCTACCCTACATACTATGGTATGTGAGGGTAAATACAGCCTTTTATCTTTAATTGAGAGTTCATAGCTTAGGGGATTCACTTTGATGTTAATTTATTATTGTAGTAGGTACATGTGGTGGCTTATACACAGAGATGATGCTTAGGAGGTTTGTTTTTGCCACCAAGATTTCTATGCCATTAGAGGTTAGATCTTGGTAACCTCTTAGCATGGACTTATCCCATTATGTAAATGGCTAGTATTCTGGGCGGAGTGTCTTTTTTATGTGTTTCCTGGATGCAAAGAACGTCCGCATTTATTAAAGTTGGATAACATGTCAGATTTGGGGGATGACAACCATTCAGCATTAAAGCTGATGATCTTGAATTGGGTTGGCATTTTTCGGGGCCAAGGGTCTATCCTTTTGCCACCACCAAAGTTACGCAGAGATGATGCGTAGTATTGTCAGAGTGGGTTACTCTCAATAGGGCAAGGGCAAAAGTGGGTAAAACTGGCGATAACATTCTCAAGTGCGGTTATGCTGCAAATGCAGAATGCCCATGTGGGGCTGAGACACAGACCATGGAGCATATTATGACATCTTGCCCAATTGGGAACCATCCTGCACTGACAATGACCTTAGGGTCGTCAACAACACCGCATGCCGTTGGCTCAAGAGATGGAGCGGCAGGATATGATGATGATGATTGTAGTAGGTAATGAGTGCAATTATTTTTAAAATATTATTTGAAAATTTAAAAAATCAAAACAAAAAATTAAAAATTAAACTAGTGTGTTGACATGTTAGGTCTTCTGTCCTTGATTAGCAACATCTCATAAATTTGGCATTCTGTCTTTGCCCTGAATTACTTCAAGATGTTGAACTGCTTATGGATAGTTGGTCAGAGACAAGGTTGTGAACTTCTTCTACATGTACGTGTTTCAAAAAGTTGTCAGCTCTTCAGTAATGTGTCGAAATAGGTGTTTTTGTGTGATTGGACATAACTTGAACAGCACAAATCACATTTTAGTCCTCCCTTACCCCACTAAAAATTCAAAACTCTTGCAAAATTGCCCCACAAAAACTAGTTTGCCTTGAACTAAGCTGAACAATAATTTTATTATTATAGACCTTGTTGACACACAGTAGGGCAGTGCAGTATCAGTATTACTGCATTTGTTCATTCTTGGACATCTGATTGGGAGTTGTGGAAATGATATCATGAGAATTTTCAACATGCAAGTTAATTATTTAAAGTTTGTAATGGCCTGGTTGCTTCACCTTGTTCGTTTTGTTTTCCCATTTCAGACCATGTGATGTTACTCCAGGGAACAGTTTCTTTCAAATGTCATCTAATGCATGTGCATAATTATGTATGCATAACTTATGAAAAAACAAAAGGAAATTTTCCTTTGGAACATCACGTGGTCTGAAATGGGAAAACAAAATGTACAAGCCAAAGAGGTCTATTACACCTATAATCTGAGACTAACAAGAAGTTCTATTCTAGCCAATGAAGAGAAAGCGACGATATGTTAGTGCAGTGACTCTTAACAACAGACTGTATGCTATTGGAGGGTATGATTCTTCAAGCCGTCTTAATACTGTGGAGTGTTTTGATCACTCATCTTCTCAGTGGACAGTCATGACTCCTATGTTACAAAGACGTGGCTTGGCTGGAGCGACCACATTAGCAGGTGAACCTTCCTTCAATAGTAATCGCCCAATTGCTTGGGTTTTGCTAATGTTTGCAGGTCAATCTGGATTTTTCTTGACAAATTTGAAGCCATTGCACAACCATTTTAAACAGAATTAACTGAAGAGAGTGTAGTGTAACGTGAAGTGCTATATTTTTATCCCATATGAACCATGTGAGCGTTAGCCCTAATGCATGTGCATTTTTCCAAGTGTTTGTCTTTTGGGTATAAATGCTTGTCTTAAGTTTCTTTAGGACTTTAACCCTTAAACTCCCAGTGGCCACTTGTAGATTTTACTCTGACGGTCTAACACCAGATGATTTTACTCGTCAGTGGGGTTCCATCTCTTTAATTGCCAATAATTATTCTAGGATATCATTGTTTTTTGGTTGTGTTTTCTGACCATTTTTTGTTGCATTTGCATTTGTAGCATACAGGCTACAGTAAGCCATTTTTTTGCAGTAGGCTCCATTAAATGAGCTCATTGAACAATTATATAATTAATTATCATTTTTGTTTAAAACCCATTTTTTTTCATTAGGCTTCATTTAATGAGCTCATCGAACACTAATTATCATTTTTGTTTAAAAGCCATTTCTTTGCATAATAGGCTCCATTTAAGGAGCTCATTGAACAACAATTAGAATTTGTTTGCGTTGTCATGAAAGTAGAGTGCAACAGTTTTTTTTTTGTAAATCTAGAAAAAAGAAAGTCACCCCATGCATTCATCCCCATCGATAAAATGATCTTGTAGTCTCAGATTCTCCTATGGGAATACCTACCAACGACACAATGGTGTCAGAGATCAAACGATGAAATGACAAATGAAGTGAATCATAATATTGAACTGTGGACATGAAATCAAGAATGCAGTTGCATTCATAACTGTGAGGATCATAGCTTCACTTGATTTCATATCCATGATAGTTCAATATAATTTGATTCATTTCATATATCATTTCTTTGTTGAGTCATTCAACATGGGAACATTTGAACCCACAAATGACCAGCTCCCAACGTCAGTGGCTTCATGGGGTTAATTTTCTAGCGATCTGTCATGGAACATGCACGTAAATGAAGTAGTCAAGAAGGCAAATGTTCCTAAACTAGACCTCTTAAGATTTTAACAATGGTTGTATTTGGGCTGTTTGCAATTACACCATTCCTGTATTCCATGCATTGCTTCCCATGTACTTGCTGGAAGACCTAGAGCAAGTATAAGAGCGCCCTTCCTATTATTTGTCCAAATCTTAGTGATGTCAATACACTAGGTTACTTTGATATGGATCAAGTCACTGGCATGGTGGATCAACATAAACACTATGTCTTATGTCATAAGCACTCTTTAACACTATTTTAGATGACAAGTCACATTAGCTGCATGTACGTTACTGCCTGCATGTCTCACTCGGCCCGAGATATGCCCTTAGGCAAGTCTGCACCTTTGATGTTCATTTTAATATCTACAGGGCAATTAAGGAATTTGTGCTTGCAAAATATATTTCTAGTTATACTTAATTCAGCCTAGGCTGCGATGTAATAACAGTGAATAATCTATCTATCTATTGAGCGTTCACATGTCACTTGAATACAGGCAAAATTTACGTAGCTGGTGGATTTGATGGTACAACAAGGCACACGAGTGTAGAGTGCTATGATCCAACGATCGACAGATGGACAATTGTTGGTGAAATGCAAGCTCCAAGAGAAGGCGCAGGGCTCACTAATCTTGATGGTGTTCTGTTCTGTGTGGGTGGTTATGATGGAAACCACGTACTGAACAGTATTGAGCGGTATGACCCACGAACTGGTCAGTGGTCTGGCTTGGCTCCAATGACAGCCAGAAGGTCAGGTATGTGTCATAATGGAATGAGGGATAATGAATGATGTGTCATTTATAACGTGAAATATTGTTAATATCCCAACTTTTTATCTTGGATCCCAATTTTTCATTTATGTTAAGGTGAAGGTCGAGGCATACTGAGCTGCAACTTATTTTTTACATCATGT
>NC_090879.1:38178516-38186016 GCF_036669935.1 Montipora foliosa
AGTTCACTTTTAGTCCCGGAGACTATTAGTTCTCCCAAGTTTTTTGTGTTGAGCGATTCAAGACAATCATCATTTATGATTTTTTAATGCTGCAAAAACCATTTTGGGCGAGTCTTCTTTCATATTTCTGCCTTTATTTTTCACTTCCGTCTGGCAAAACCGATAAATAGTGCCAACCCAAAACGTAACATGAAATACCGGCTACCAATCAAATTCCCCACCCCTATGAGTACTGATCAAATGCCCCGCCCCGGGAAGAATAAGTCAAATGCCCAATGTATGCCCGGGGGGGGGGGGGGGAGAGGGGGGAATGGAAGCTTCGATTTGACTGGTACATTAGTTTAAACATTTCAGCGCGTCTGTGAATACCTCTAGAATTTCCACAGTCGTTTTTAGGACAATGAACTTTTTCTCTTTTTTTTTGGATTTGGAATTTCCAAGGGGTATGGGGGACCAAGTGGAAAAGTCATGGAAATTCCAGGGGGTGGGGGAGTAACGTGAAGCCCTCTGGAACGAAAAATCCAGTGGGGTGGGGGATCAAACTGGACAAAACCCTCCGTGGGGGGGATATGGATATTTTCTGGAACCACACAATGTGTTTCAGCTTTAATTGTTGCTCAGCTTTAAAAGTAAAGTCTGGGTCATCCCCTAAGCCTTGTGTTTTTAAAATCTGGGAGTGACCTTACCATAGCCTGCATAACAAGCAGTTTGATGAACTTTCCACAGGGGTTGACTAGAGTGGTCATTTGAATGTAATGGCCATGCAAAAACCTGGACTGAAGTTAAAGGAGCAAGTGAAGGGGGAGGGGCGAAGAGAAGGAGTGATGAACCACCTGCAATCAACCACACTGGATTTTAGATACTCCTGTTGGCCAGCAAACAGGGAAAATAATTATTTATCACTCTTGATTGGCTGATAAAGTGTGAAAAAAAAAAAGCCGCTTGTAAGTCAACATTAATTTTACTGCTCCCTTTTGTAAATGTGTAAAGACAAAACAGAAGACAATCTGTTTTAAAAAAATTTGGAACTTCCTTACGAGAGCTTGGGCGGGATTTTCTGGTGTTCCTACAGAAGAGAAGAAAGATGTAAAGACGTAATAAATGGAGATGATATTGTAGCGGACCCTCCCATGGGATTTGGAAAAAGCCTCATATTTCAGCTTATTCTAAAAGTAAAGGGCAAGATGACCAGCAAAATGTGCCCTGCATTATTATACTGGTGTCCTTGTCTCGAAGAGGCAATGGTTAGCGCTGGGGATTTGGGCAGGATCTTGTATGACTGTGTAGCCCAATCCTGGAGTGGCAGTCTCTGTTGCAGATGGCACAGAGGTGCCTTGTGGAATCGCATGCAGAGGCTGCACATTCTTTCCTCACCGCTCTCTTGCATGTAGCCTGGACTCCAGCATTCGCTTCCGCCTTTGAAACCCCTGCTTTGACACTTTGCCGCCATGTAGCATGTAGTTGCCAGGCGGTCAGGCTCCTTGCAATGTGCATGGCCGAACCATCGAAGGCGTCGCTGAATGATCAGTGATGGCCTACTCATTTAGCCAGCGTGCTCCAGGACCTCGGTGTTGGTGACTCTGTCCTGCCACCTGATGTACAGCAGGCACCGAAGGCAGCGGAAGTCGAATCTGTTGAGTCGCCGCTCTTGTCTGGCATAGGTCATCCACGACTCGCTGCCATAAAGGAGAGTCGACAGGACACAAGCTTCGTAGACGCACATCTTGGTCCTTTCGCTCAACGGGTCATTGCCCCACACTCGCTTCTTTAGTTTGGCCATGACAGCAGCTGCTTTGGCAATCCTGCAGCTGATCTCAGCATCGAGCGAAGTTGAGCTTGACACGGTGGAGCCCAAGTAGGTGAAGGTGTCCACAACCTCCAGCTCTGTGTTGTCGATGGTGTCATGACTGGGGGGGACTCAGCACCTTGCGCCAGGATGTTGGTCTTCCTGAGGCTAATCGTTAGCCCAAACTCCTTGCAGGCATGGGACAGTTTGTCTACGAGATGTTGGAGGCCCTCCTCACTGTGGGATGTTAAAGCAGCGACGTCTGCAAACAGTAGCTCCCGTATGAGCACCACTTAAGCTTTGGTTTTGGCACGGAGTCTGCCGATGTTGAAGAGTTTGTGGTCTGACCTCGTCCAAACGTAGACACCTTCTGTACAGTCTACATAGGCATACTGGAGCAGGATCAAGAAGAAAATCCCGAACAGGGTTGGAGCGAGGACACAGCCCTGCTTTATTCCACTGCTGACTGGGAAGGCATTGGAGGTGGCCCCATCGAAGCAGACTGTACTCTGCATGTCCTGGTGAAAGGAGGTGATGATTGCCAGGAGCTTTGGAGTGCAGCCAATCTTTTGGAGGATCTTGATGAGCCCACTTCTGCTCACCTAGTCAAAAGCTTTGGTGAGGTCCATGAAGGGGAGGAACAATGGCTGCTGCTGCTCTCGACACTTCTCCTGCAGTTGACAGAGGGAAAAGATCATGTCCACTGTGGACCTCCCTGCTCTGAAGCCACACTGTGACTCAGGGTAGACTTGCGAAGCGAGGCTCTGTTGGCGGGTCAAGGTGACCCGAGGGAAGACTGCCAACGATGCTCAGAAGAGAGATGCCGTGATAGTTGTTGCAATCACTAAGGTCACCCTTGTTCTTGTACAGGGTGACTATGTTGGCATCTCTCATGTCTTGGGGGATGTGACCTTGCTCCCGGCACAGGCAGAGGAGCTCATGAAGCAGTTGCAGGATGGTTTGCTTCCCATGTTTAAACTTCGGGGCGGGATGCCGTCCTTCCCTAGTGCCTTGCCACAGGTGAGACCGTCGATGGCTATTCTGAGCTCTTCCAGTGTAATGCTCCACCCAACGCTGCACCTGCATGCTCTGATCAACGATGACCTCACCAGTCTTTGATTTGAGCGGTGCTGTTTTGACGCTGGTAGGGCGGGTGGCAGCTTTGATGCACTCATACATCCCCTTTGCGTGGCCACAGTCCGCTGCTAGCTGGATTTTGTCGCATAGGTTCTGCCAGTACTTGTTGGACATTGGCGGGCAGTCTGCTGGGCCTTGCTCCTAGCTGCTCGAAGGGCGTCGCGTGTGCTTGGGGAAGGGTTCTGCTTGTGATCCGGCATCGCTTTCCTCTTGGCCTCCGTGACTGGCTGCATTTCTTCCCAGCAAGCCTCGAACCAGTCAGTATTCTTGCATTCTTTCTTGCCAAATGCAGCCAAGGCTGAGTCGTAAATGGCGTCACGGAGGTAATACCATTTGGCATTTGTGTTGCTGGTTGTTGGTTACGCAGCAAGTTTCTCCTGGAGGCTGTCAGTGAAGCTCTGAGCCTTAACGGGGTCGGAAGTGCCACAAGTGTTGATGCCGGGGCGACCCTTGGTCTTGGCGTGGTGGATCTTTCTGGGCTTTAGCCTGACCTTGCTTGCAACGAGTGAGTGGTCTGTGTGACAGTCAGTGATAACTTTTTGTGTGGAGGACACTGTTGAGGTCCACTCTCCCAGTGATGACACCCTCACACCTTGTCAATGCGAGTGTGAATGCGGTCATGCCACATGATGCCGCTGACCAATGAAAATTGACAAAACAGTTTTGAATTCGCGGGAAAAGGCATTCAGCGCTGCATCATTAGCCACAGATTATTTATACCTGGTTGCAGACTGCCCTGATTGATAATGGGAAAAGCGAGGTCGGGCGCGTGTAACTCGACAGCAAAGGGGCAAGGGGGAAAAGTACAGGAAAAAGACAAATCAAGTAGCATGGAAACGCATTCTGTAGAAGAAACAAAGGGCGTGATGATCAACGCAATGAATTCTCTTGGGTAGGGTTATTATTGATAACATACTGCCCGTATTTCTTCGGTGTTCTATCATGTTACTGTGCTTATCGTAGAGCTGCATGTAAAATGAAATTACCACTCTAGGTATGATGGCGATTTCTTTGCACGAAATCAAGAAACAGGCGTCAGTGACAGGGTGAAACGTGGAAAGTCACCACGAAGAGAACTTTCCCGTTTCGACTTTTCTCCTTGTTTCATGCGTTACATGGTCTAGTAAGGAAGATATCGTGTCGCATATGCCTTTAACTGAGCGGCATTGACTACAAATAAATAGCGAACTCAACACTCGGTAAAGTGAAGATACCCCGATGTATTCCCGCGTCAAACTGCACGGGAGGTCTAAGGTGTTCACGAGTGATAACATCTCATAACACCTTGGGGGATTAATATTTTAGTCATGCAAAACACAAAATTTGCAATAACTCCGCAAGAAAAAAACATTTTCAAATAATTTCTTTTTTAGAACAAAGTAAATATAATGAGCTATCTTATGGTAGCTTTTTAAAATTCTGCAAAATTCGAGACTGAAAGGTTAGCATTAAGCTTCAGGTGCCAGTGGCTTCACCTTCGCCCCTTCTCCTGTTGGTGGTGCCAGTTTGGTCATGCGGCGGCCAGAAGTAGGACTTAGCTGACAGAGGCTCTCAGAGTCGCACGCCATTGGGAGCATTTCGAGAGGTTGTGAGAGCCCAGCCTCACAACTTACTCCCCGGCTATAACAGCCTTACGGAACTGCCCTGCATTATTATATCTTTCAAAACTGTCATCGGTGACCACAGTAAAGAACCTTAAGGATTAGGGCTCACAGAAACCTCATTGATTGCAGGCAGTTTATCGCTACTTCTCCTCGCCCCCTTCCCCTTTGCTTGCTCTTTTGGCTTATTTTCTCTTGAAAGTCAATCCCGTTGGAAAGAAGGCTCTAAAATTCATTATGCCTGCTACACAGGCTAACCTTACCAGAAGTAACCAGTCTCCAGACAAGTTTGTCACCAAGAATTTACATGTAGACCTGGAGAGTTAGGATACTGTTTTGCAGCATATATGTATCCTTAGGGTTCTGGGCAAAACCAGCTTTAGTTGTTTCCAAAATGCGTGCATGCCAAAAAAAATTCCAATATCTAATTCTCTTCAGTTAGACTGCCTATGTACACCTGTAATTATTTCCAAATAGGAGCTGGCATAGTTGTTCTTGACAATCAAGTGTTTGCTGTTGGAGGCTATGATGGTAGTCAGCATTTGTCGTCTGTGGAATGCTACAGTGCATGTAACAATCAATGGATGAGTGTTGCAGCAATGCGTTCCAGCCGTTGCTATGTCGGAACAGCAGTGATGGGTGGAAAGTTATTTGCAATTGGCGGTTATGATGGGTTGGCATTGTTGGACTCTGCTGAGAGATACGATCCGTTGTTACAGGAGTGGACTTCAATCAGTGCCATGACAACCAGTCGTTGTGACATGGGTGTGGCTGTTCTTCTGCCAGAGTAAAATGATGGTATTTTGAGGTTTAATTGATCAAGTAACATACCGGGTAGTTATTAATTTTGTTTGTAATTTGAAGAGTTTTCGGATTAATAATTCAGAATATTTACCCAGGAAGCTCCACTCTTGTACCTGGAGTTGGTTTTCAGGGAGGTCTTGCATCCAGATAGAATTGGAATTTACAGTTGTTGGTTTTGGTGGCGGGGGTAAAACAGGACAACCCACTCAACCCACATATGGCCTCAAGTCCGGGAACCAAACCCGTGCCACATTGGTGGGAGACAGGTGCTATCACTACTGCACCAGGCTTGCTCTCCAACACATGAAAGGCTACTTTTAGCAACTGTAAACTTTTATCATGAATTGTTCCAAGGGCTCTTCTCTGCCTCTGCCAGAGAGAAAAAGCCTTGGGAAAAGCAGAATTCGTACATGTATTTAAGCAAATTGTGAATTTACTCAACCATAACTGTGGACCTTGTCAACCTATAAAATCAAAGTTTCCTCATGAGCTTTCTTTGGTTATTTTATATTTCACATAGGTATTCTTTGCCATTATAATACCTGTATTTTGTTGCTAAACTAAGCAAACACAAACTAGAAATAAAATTTCTATAGTTCAGCCTACATTGGCCTGGTTTTGCAATCCTTCTCATCACCTGCAAAGATGGTATTAGAGAAATTTCTTCAAAACAGCTTTGGGGGAAATTTGTAAACAGGTGCTAAGTCAATCACTGGTCTAATAACATTTGTTGAGTGTATTTTGAATATAAAGTCACACAACCTACTCATACAATTTGGAATTAACTTGCATCCACAATGTTTTGAAAGTTCTCAAGAGTGGATGAGACTTCAGGCGAGTCCAATTTGAGGACTTTCAAAGAATATCGACTATCAGTTAATTGCGAATTTTACTCATAGTCCTGTTTTTGACATACCAATGCACTCAGAAAGTGCTTTGCAAAGCGGTGGATTCTGCCTTTATTTGCCAAAAAGAATTTTGTTGCTATCACAAGCAGACAACGCTGAGGATGCAAGAGCGCTTGACGTCACGTTATGTTGAGGCAGTTGTAACAGCGGATTCAACTTATCGAGGGAAATGCTCCATAAAAACTTCAAATCGCGATGTTTCTTTTCGAAAAGTCATTTTATGAACAGCCAGATAAATAAAGTTCACTCGCCCACTATTTTCTGCCTTCTCCTGAGTGATTTGATGGGTTTTTGGGACGCTTTTATGGTCGTCCAAATGTATTCCCAGTTGTCCAGTCCAGTTGTATTCCCACAGGCAGCCCAGACTCGGAGAGTGAAAACTGATAAGGATTTGTATGGGAATCTCGATAACAAACTGAACAAGATAAAAGTTCTCAATAAAAAAGCCTATATTGTCGTGGTGACTTTCTCGGTTTTTTTGTGGTTTTTGCGTGATTGAATGCAATTTAAGGGACTTCTCAAATTCCCGGGTTGTCACTCCTACCTAAATAAAGGAAAGGTATGGAGGTATATCTATGACAAAATTTGAAATAAAATGGTCCAAATCATAAATGCATCAATCCAAAGCTGAATGGCAACGAGCTGATTCTGCAAATGGCCATCACGGAAAGAGGCATAACGCAAAAAGGCATGACGCAAATAGCTATAACGCAAATAGCCATCACGCAAATAGACAACTCGAAAAGGCATCATGCGAATGGCCATAACGCAAATAGGCATCACGCAAAGACGCATAACGCTAATGGCCATAACGCAAAAAGGATAGCGCAATGAAGCATAACACAGTGGGGAATAACGCAGAGTCATAACGCAAAGAGGCAACGTAAACAGGAAGAAAAGTTCGATCCTTGGTTTTCCTCCAAGTGATGAGACGGCCATGTTGGTGTACAAAACAATAGAAAAAGGGTCCTCAAGTTTTTGTATAATAATATTCAAATTCCCAATAGACATTTTACAGCATTGTTCTGTACACCAACATGGCCGCCGTGACGTCAGATGAAAACCCCCAATAGCGATTTTATGTCCTTTCCCTTGAAAAATCGATTGACGTCTTTTTTTGAGCTGAAATTATTTACGGAGTACACAGCTAGTCTCCATTATTCAAAGGGCCTTTGCGTTATGGCTCTTTTGCAATATGCCTTTTGCGTTATACTTTTCTGCGTTATGCCTTATTGCGTTATGCCTTTTTGCGTTATGACTATTT
>NC_090879.1:38188516-38191016 GCF_036669935.1 Montipora foliosa
CGTACGGTGTTCTTGCGAACTGATTGGTTGAATGTTCCTCTCTTGTTGTTCCAAATATGGTAGTTAGCAAATTGAATATTTGGAAACTTGTTTCCTAGCACACAAGGGGCCGTTACACGTTTCAACCCTTATGGGTTTCTGGTATTCATTGTTTCTATCCACGGGCATTTCTTACGTAAGGCCATCATTGCAATTGTATGTTATGTGTTGCCAAAGAATTAATTTCTGAAGTGGCCATAACCGGTTGTCAATTTCTTCCAGTTGACTGAAGTGTGACCTTCAACACCCTCAAATGTCACGCCAGATGCATGACAAATATCGGCAAATTTCTTCAAGTAACCAATAGTCTGCGCCAAATTGAAAAGCACATACAAATGTCGAAAATAAAAATATGTTTGGATATATATTATAGATATATAATATATTTATGACTATACAATGCCGCAATATGCCGTTGGGTAGAGTTTGAACAAAACAATTGCCAAAAAGGTTCATAGTAGAGTGTCTTCCAGGTGTGAACATATCCGCCTCTTTGCACTCGGCGTGTTTATTGCGTGACGACCACATCATGTAACAGTCTCGGGGTTAAGTATGGGTTTCATATGTTATGCATAATTTAACACGAACCTAGATGTGGTCCGTTGTTCACGTTTTGTTCTTTGTTTTCTTTCGTTTCTGTTTCTGTCCATAGTTAATAGAGGGGACTTGTTTGGAAGCTCGGCAAACATCAAAGGAGAAAGCAAAGATGCCAAGATTTAGGTTGGAAAGTCCACGACCGTGCACAATCTTTTGTTTTGCGCTCAGACACGCATGCATTAATTACGTAGCCAACACGTTTCTATTGGTTAGTTTGTCAGTACGGAGTAAACAGCTATTGTGTTTTGTGCACGGTCAAGGACAAAAAAGAGAACAAAAACCTACAACAAAGAAAGTTGTCGGGTTTCATAACCATTCCCGTCACCATCGGTGTTTGTGGCATTTCTCACCTGAATAAAGTTTAACTTGACGTTTGAAATGTTGTTTCACTCCTTTTTTGAGTTAATGTTTCTTGCCAGTGCGTTTCTTTTGGAGCAGAACGCCCCTTTCTAGCCAGCGGAGCAGTCAAGGAGGAATCGCTCAGTCAGGACCCACGCGAATTCTTCTTATTCATGGCTGACGGCGCAGTTGAAGAACAATTTCCTCAACCTATAGCGGCTGCTGAAGAAGCCCAAGTTGCTCCAGGGCAAGCGGCGCCGGCTCCACAACCTGAACCTGCACAGCCAGCTCAAACTGAGGCGCAGAATGCGGAGCTCCAGAAACGTAAACTATTTGTCTTATGTTTTCGGGTTTTGGTTACTTCATAGTCTGGGAGTGTGTCTCCACGGTACGGTTACGCAGTTGTCTCGTTTGTTGCGTAGTGTTACATGGGTGTTGGTTCGTGACTTCTCGCATGCTTCCTCTCGGGTTTTGTGGGCGTTTTTGTTTATCGCTACGCGCGCGTTATTCGGGACCTATCGTGATTGGCATAAATCCCGAACGTGTACGCGTGTAGTTTTACGGGCTTGTGCGTGTGCTCGCGTGTCTCTTTAGTTTCGCTTGGATCCACGTGTGCCGAGGGGTGTCTGTGGGTTCGCGTAACCCTGTTCGAAAGCGTGTGTTACATACGGCTTAGGAGGCTGTGCGCGAATGGCGCCTTGTCGCTTGCGCTTAGGTAATTGCGTCACTTTGTAGACCTGGATATCTTTTTTTGGGGCGCATTAATCCTTGGGAGGAACCTTGATCCCGGGAGGGGGTCTGAGTTTTTCTTCTGAGTTACTCATAGGCCGCGTATAGTCACGGGCATTCTATGTTGAATTGTTATAGATGGAGTTATAGGTCCTGTGTAGTCACGGAGGTGCTTTGTCACCAGGATTTGGTTTGTAATTTGTTACAGATGCATGCCACAGCACACAACCCAGGACACTAAACATGAGCGGCAGAATTTATTACCGTTTAGTGTACCAGACGGTACGCGGGAAGTTGGATGTGCCCCACGACCAGTTGAAGAGTTTAATCCTTCGCCTTTTGGGCAACAATGACCACGAAAAAGTGTTTGATGTAGTAGCGAAAGTAGACAAGCACTATCGTAGAAATAATTGTGGGGGGTCTGCGCGGAACCCTTATGATAGGGGTCATCGTGTGCGTAGCTCTCGGGGATCGATAGACAACTGCTGCGTGGGTTGTCTTTACTGTGGTAAAATAGGTCATTTCAAGATTAACTGCAATCAACAAAAGAGAGATCTGCGTGACTTCGAAGAGAATTACAGGGCGCCTTAGCGGCCAAACAAATAGAGAGCTTTAGATTCTAGTACGACGACTATCGAGATTTTCTCATAAGGCAACAGTGAGCGCGCGCAAACCAGCGTCATTTTGTCGGGAAAAATGATGCCGCCGTCATTTTAGTACGAAGTTTTGCAAAAATGTCGAATCAAATCAAGTCAACAACACGGCAGTTTTGGCTTTTTTTGATGAGCAAAAAGGC
>NC_090879.1:38198516-38201016 GCF_036669935.1 Montipora foliosa
GAAATACTCCTAGTCGCTTCATGCTACAGAAACCGGAGATAAGCCATGTAAGGTACAATGAGGGACTTGTAAATATTAAGAAGAGTTTGATTAGGAACAGTATGTCTTAACTTCGCTATTAAACCGACAGTTTTGCTTATTTTTGTTGTAAGGGTATGAATATGGTCTTTCCAAATTAAATTTTCATCAATCAATAACCCGAGAAATTTGATGCAGTTTTTATGGTCAAGAATAACATTCTTATTTTCTTCATTATCAAAAAAATTAATCTGGGGCAGGTAATTAAGCCTTTTTTGGTGTGGGCGAAAATAACAAAGTTTGTTTTCTTTATATTAAGTGTAAGTTTATTTGAGGTTAACCAATTGAATAAGTTGTTCAATTCAGCATTTACAATTAATTCCAATGTCTTGAGATTTTCGTGAGAATAAAGGACATTAGTATCATCCGCTAAAAGGAAAAATTTAAGTTTTCTGGAGCAATGTTGAATATCGTTAACGTATAACAAAAAGAGGAGCGGCCCTAAAACGGACCCTTGGGGTACACCACAATTAACTACTTCCTTATCCGTAATGTAAGAGTTAACCTCAATTGTTTGAGTACGATTTGTTGAATAAGAGGAAAACCACTGATTCACGATTCCTCGAAAGCCGTAATAATTAAGTTTATCAAGTAAAATTTTATGGTCGACAGTATCAAGATCTTTCTTAAGGTCGATGAACACCCCACAGGAAAAACGTCTTCTGTCCATATTGGTACGGATGGTTTCTATCATGTCAAGTATAGCATGCTCAGTTGATGAAGATAATAGCTGATGTTTTTTACTAGGTTGCCAAACCCAGTCGGAATCTGCGTTTCATTTGTTGGTTTAATGTTTTTCTTTTTTTTTCGTTTTTTTTTTCCGTGTCGATAAAAGTCTTGCCTTTCACTCCCCTGCTAAGTGGTGTCTTTGTGCGTAGAGCCTTCTGCGCGTATTTTCTTAGGATCGAGAGGGTAGTAGGAAAGGCGTAGATTTCTCTGGCATGGTGGACACAGTAAAATGATTAACTTAACCGGCAATGGCGTCGAAAGTCATTGCAACGCGCATGGCGTTTTAGTACATCTTTAAACAAAATAAACCCATATGGAGCTCAAGAATGGAACGTCAAGACAGGCGGTGAAACATAAAGATCTGGAATCTTAAAAGCGACGAGTAGTGGACTTCGACAGCAATCTTTCGCCCGTCGAGCCGAAATCAAAGTGAGCTGTACTTCTAATATTTCGCCAAGGTGGTGTTATGTACAACACTGAAATCAAATGGAAATTTCTCAGGTAACTTATGGGTTCAAGAAAGACAGAGAAGGAATCGAACACCTTAAGTGGATCTGTAATCTGTTGTCTGTCTCACAGTGTTTACTGCAGTCGCATCTAAGTTATCTGGCAAGCAACATTTATTTTGTACTCAACTCTGCAAAGGCAAAAAAAAAAATTGGGAATGTGACAGTAAAAAATTATTTGAATGAAAGTTTGTTGTCTCTTTTGTGCGTTTTTATTTACGGTCAAGGTTCTTTCGAAAAGGGTTTGATGTGAACTGTCAGAAATTTATTTAATTGCATATGCACTGTGACATCGATTGTGTGTCTCGTTTGCACGCACGCAATATTGAAATAGGATGGGTTTTTTGCCTCTAATAGCAAATATGTTGTTTGTTTCAATACATTTTTCGCTGGAAAAGATTTTTGTGAGATTTCCATGTTTTGTGAAATTTTGTCACGTTGTATAATTTTCGAGCGTAACAAATTTGCATACGTGTGTTGCAATATGATAACGGAGGATTTTTGTTGTAGTGCACTGTAAGCAGTGCATAAGTCACGAAAATAAACAAGTCTGTTGGAAGCGTGCTTGAGTTTCAACAAAATGAGCGCCAAAATCGGCAAAAAATTGTGACGCTGATGAATAATAAAGTGGCTGCTATTCCCAAAACGATGGAATTACCTGGTGATAAATAACCTCGTCTTAGAGAGTAAATTTTTGACTTTGCTGAAACAATGGTCAACCTGAAGAGTTGGGCGATTGTAATCTTGGTGTTGAATTCGCACATCTATTGTCAAACTTTATAACACATGAAAGAAAAAGAAAACTAACAAAAACAAAAACCCGGTATCTTGCCATCATTTGACACAGATGCTTCACTGTTTCGCCAGTAAACATACGGCGGTAACCCGTTTAATTCGATGTCACTTTCGATTTTGCGATTTATTTGTGCAGCCAAAAGTAAAATAACAAAATTGAACGTAGCAAAACTCTCCCAAAATGTTTGTCGCTGATCGTAACTTTTTAAATTCGCGGTTCAAAATTAATGTTGTTTTCATGTCGTAGATATTGTTGCTGATGGCAAAATATTTTATTCTCGATCGACCGTCTTGAAAACTTCCTCCTGGCTCTTCCTAAAAGCTGTGTATCAATATTTATTTACTTTTGCATCAATATTTGTTTTGCATAAAGCATGCTAACAAAATCAGTA
>NC_090879.1:38211016-38216016 GCF_036669935.1 Montipora foliosa
GAAAGTTATAATTTCACATGGTTAACTTACCCTATTAACTCTGGGTAATAACAGTAAATATTACTAGTATTTGCTGGAATGTGAACAAAGAATGTTATCAGATAACCTGGCTCATGTTCCAAATATTACCAGTACTGCATTCAAAAAGCTTGCCCTGTCTATTCAAAATAAGGGATGTCCCAACGGAGAATTTAGGCAAGTGATTAGTTGAGTTTGTCAATATTTATTCTGTTTAAGTACAAATTATTGGATGTTTTTTTTAGCTTGATGCAAAAATTTCAAACATTGCAAAAGCAAGAAATGGCAAGCTTGGCCTTATCACTCAAGTTGAAAGTGCGTTGGGTCTTCTGAACTTGCGTGCTATCTGTGAACATGGCAAATCAGATAGCAGAATGTTCAAGTTGGAGGCACTGGTCTTTGGCTCTGATGACTTCCTTGTCAGTATAGGTATGCAACCATAATGGACTACCTTTGACTTCCATAGAAGATCAATCTGTTTGTTCTATTGTAAGGGTTTAATTTTATTGCTGAATTATCACTTGATGCTATTTTGAAGCATTAATCTTCTTAATAATAATAATAATAGTAATAATAATAATAATAATAATGATCATGATCATGATCATCATTATTATTATTATTATTATTATTATTATTATTATTATAATGCCCCCAGATTCAATGTCCCATGTGATTTTTGAATGTTTTGTATCATTTTTTGAATGTTGTTTGTACTAAGCTTGATCTTCAGCTTTGCCTTCTGACCAAGGATTTCCTTTTTTGCAACTACCGATCATAAGTACCAGAAACCATCTACCCATCTGATTGCTCAGTATGAACCACTGACCTAGTCATCTAAACTAATCGGTGGCAGTAAAAGACATAAAGACGTCGATCAAAATTTGAACTTTAAGAGTAAAGAAAAGACTGAATAAGACCAACTGAAGTTGTCCAAACAAAGCAATAAAAAATGGCAAAAAGAGGATTAAGGGGTGGCACTTAACTACAGAAAAACAATGGTTGCTAAGGAAGCTTTTTAGTCAAGAGCCCTCCAAAAAGGTTTGTATGGATGGTTCTTTGAAGTAACTGTTTCAATGGAAATCTGACATCACTTCAATCAGAAGGTGCATCTGCAACTAGTCCAGGTCCTCTGCCATGCGTTTCAGGGAAAAACGTGTAAAAACTGTCAGAAAACAAAAGCAAGAGATGGTTTTTTCACCAGATGAGAAACGTCCCATCATTTTTTTGTGAACTTCAGCATGGAATTTCTGTTTGGACAAAAAGTGGAACTGATATTTTGAAAAGTGTATCAAATGAGGGCTTTATGACATTATAATTTTTTTGAGAACTACTCTTTTTTAAAATCCTTGCTCAGGGATGTCTCTAAGCACGGGCTGCCACTGACAATCTCTGCTTGAGAAAGGGCTAATCACTGGCTGAATTTTGGCCGTCGAGCAAAGTGACTGAGAAGATCGCAAATTATTTTCTACAAAGTTTAAAAGTCATTTGATGTGTTAACAAAAAAAATTTGAATATCTGTTCTTATTAAATTGTCAACCTCGGTTAATGCATTTCTCGTGCTCTGATTGGTTCACTCAATCTCGGTTATCAGCTCATTTACCTTAGTTTGACCTTATATAGTAGATGATTGCAACAACCGTTGCTAAGCTTAAAGTTTTTTTTCGCCGGAAAGCGACATTTCTCTCTGAATAAAACAAAAAATAAAACGTTTTTGTGGAAACTTTGGATCAATTCCAACGTTACAAGTAAACAAAAAGGTAAGAAATACTTTTGTGATGAGCCTTCGTCTGTCTGACCACAAGGTCTTACACAACATGGCATCAGTCGATTTGGCTCGGATTTGCTCCCTTTTTTTGCTCGTATTTCGTACTTCCAAACGTTTGGAGTTTAAGGAATTTAATAAAACAATTATTCCATTCGCACTTGTTGGATACGATACTGGTTATAGCCAACTCGCCTCGTTGGCTTTTTACCATCTCATATTCCACGTACAGTCATGGAATAATAATTATCACTATCATTTATCAATACTGGAAATGAAATAAAAGCATTGATTTAGGTACTGTTGTGTGTCTTCTCTTTCCCGATATTCGCCATCTTGAAGAATGCCGGGTGTCATGACACACTGGAAGCAATCTTGTTACCAGGTCCCTTTGATGCTCAGAGCACAAACTTACTGCCTCAATAGAACCTTCAACTGGTTGAATTTATTCTTCGCTACATCCCTGCATGCCACAGATTTGTGTTAGAATGTTCTCATACTGCTGCCTTAAAAATTTGTGAAAAACACAGGTAACTCGCTGAGTTTTTAGGCATTTTCGGTTTTGGTCACATGATTTACAAAATATGGTTGTGAGTTGAACCAGATAAAGAAATGTTAAATAGAACACACTTGGCAAAAAGGGATAGCTGTAGAGTTAAAGGTACTTGAGAAATGACTAGTTAAATGAGTCCATAGCAATGGTTTGGTAGCTAAGAGCCACCCCCCCCCCCGTCCTTAAAAATGCAGGAAAAGGTTCTTTTACCCAGGTTTGGTTTACAGCACAAGGTTTTTACCCATTTTAGTACGGATCTGCTCTGATTTCAAACAAAAAATTTCCTATGCACAGTCCACTCCAGATAACTTGATCCTTCAAGGGAAATTGAAAAGGGTTTGGGTTATCATGAGTTAGAGTTATTGGGAGTTGAAAACACTGGAAATAAGGGAAAAAGGGTGTCTACTGTTTTTTTTTTTTTTTCATACAGTATACATTTTAATCAAGTGAAAATGGAACAATTCATTTCTAAATTAGTATATTAACATAATGTGAAGCAATACAAAACAAAGCAGCAGGAGAAGTAAGGTGCTAAAGTACTGCGAACTAATTGCAGATTTCTAAGCAAACAATGTCAAGCTACTGCTAACAGAGTTCATGCAATTTACTTTTTTCAAGAAACAGTCAAGTTGCAGTATACTGTTTGTTTTTGTCGTTTATTGATGGACATGGTTTGAGTTCTTGAGAGTATAAAATGTATAGAAAATGACTTGAAGGGAAACGAAAATTGCTTCGAGTCAGCGGGAGGTTCAAGGGTAAAATTGCAGTACATGTATGACAGAAATCCAGGGGAAATTGATTTTGGTTCAAGTTAGTTCGAGGTTTGAGCGGTTAGGGTGCTTGCCTTGAGATCCAGGCATCCTGGGTTCAAGACACATTCTGACCACTCATTGAATTTGTTCCTGTAGTCCCTGGCTCAACTTCTCAGCTGTACTTGTAAATAGCCAACTGGTTTGCCTCCAGCCAGTTGGGATTCTTAACAGTTGTTGTTGAATGTTCTGTTCTGTTGTGATTGTTTCATTGGCCCTGAAAAGCCCCTATGGGGAGTGGTCAATCAAGTATGTATGTATGAGTTATTGGGAGTCGACTGTAGTTTATTTGGATGTTTTTCCCAGAGCACTTCCTATTTCACACTCAGTGTTGCAATAGATAACTAGATTTTTAATGTGAAAGGCTGATGCAAGAATTGGTTTTAGGGGCAAGCCGAACTCAAGATGCCAAGGAGTTGATATTTGCTCGTCAGGCTGTGGTTGTACATGCTAAGGCCTTCGGTCTTCAAGCAATTGACATGGTGTATATCAATTTTAAAGGTATCAGAAGAACCTGCATCATGTTAAGAGTTTGATTTACAGTAAGTTTTAACTGGACAGTAACACTGTATTGATAGTAATTTGGCACCCTGAAGCTCCCCTTGGAGTCAAAACAATATCAGGGATTGTCTCCTTGTCCAAAGAAGTTAAGTTTTAACTAAGAAGAACTGAGCATTATAAGGCTTTTATGAATCTCCAGGTGTGTCAAAAACATTGTGACAACTTTAAAACAACTTAAGTGTGTTATTATGTTTGAGAATGATCACTTAAACGAACTTTATGTGTTTGCCATACAAAACAGCATTGATCAAGTTTCAAGATAGTACCCCAGACCATGGATGGCGATTGCTGCATGATGTTACATGATGTTCTTGTCCTTCATAATGTTAAGCTTTCAGAAACATTCCATGTGGTCGAACATATTCTACTGAACCCTCTTAATTAAACATTATTTAGGCATTATTGATATCGTGCTAAAATCTTTCACAACATACCTTAACCCATTGACAAGTAAAATTGTCTGGCGTTAGACAGAGTAAAATACTAAGTATGGCCGGTTTAAGCCGGTTTTGGTGTTAAATTAAGGGTTAATGACATCTGGTACGTTAGGTAAACAATGGTGTGTCATCCAGTTTTAAGCTGTTTTATAGCATGGTGTAGATCATGTTAATATTCTTCAACCCATTCAATCACTGTTATATACCTCCCCACTAGGTGACGTTATGAGAGGTCATGAAATAACCCTGCACTCACATGCCAACGATACTCAGCGAAACCTCTCATTTTTTTAATCCTGTTCAGTGAACATGGGACAAACAGTGGAAGAGAAAACTGCATGAGAGGAATTAATGCTTGTATTACATTTAACATCCTAAAGAAAAATGGGTATTAAGAAATAACTCCTCTTTTTCTATTTTTTATTTGATATGGAAAAAATCTCTTGTAGATCCTGAGGGATTGAAAGCACAAGCAGAAGAAGGTGCAAAGTTTGGTTACACAGGTATGTGATATTTTACAATAAAAATAAAACAGCATGGCTCTGTGGCAAACCATCTACATTAATGTTATTTGTTACTTTCTTCGAGAGGTATCACTGTAATTGTAAGCACAACATCTATTAGGGCGGCTATGAAACAATATTTAGCTGCTGCATGAGTGCAAAAGGCGGAATTGCAGTTCTATTTAATAACAATTTGGCTTGCAAAAAAAACTTTTTTGACCACATGTGACTTTAATTTGGCGACTTTCGGTTGAGGAGTTAATGGGTTTACAACCTCTACTTCCACTCAAAAACCCTTTTAATGTCCCCATTAAAAAAGTATATTGGGAACAAAATAGCCCTATTCTATAAAAA
>NC_090879.1:38221016-38223516 GCF_036669935.1 Montipora foliosa
TTTTTACTTTTCCTTTGAAAAAAGGGTTTTTCTGCTTATATGAAAAATACGTTTTCTCTCCCGTCTCCTTCTTATATTATGCATGATTTTCGCGGAAATTACATTCTGTTCCTCAATAAACCTGGAACAACCAGTTATGGTCTTAGTTCTCTTTTTTCTTACGTATCAGCTAAGTTGCGGAATGCGCTACCTGATTTTATCCGTACTTATGAGTTTACTGGTTTTAAAAGGCATTTTGTACAGCGGCTTTTCTTTTAATGAATATATCTTTAAATATTATGTATTTAGTAGGTATCTGTATATGCTATGTATTTTAGCTGTAAATGTAATGTCTCGAAGATATTAGCTCCTGTAGTTATTCGGAAAAATGCTTATGACTGTATGTATGTTACCTTTAGGAGGGCGCATGCGTACACTTTGTAATCTGCGACTCCAGTGCTTACCATATGACTGATAAAATGACTTTTCTCTTGAATATATAAGTCATCTAATTCTTACGCTATATTGACAAGGGCGGTTTGGAGCTGTGAGTAGGCGTGGGATTTGTCACGTATGGTTTAGGGGCCGACATATCTCTCCCTCAATGCCGTACCGGGAGGCAAGGTCGGTAGCAGAAAGCAGCGAAGGGCCAACTGCGTCCAAAAGCGATCGCACGGGCCGAAATCCCGGGATGACTCGTTTGGTACGACGCTCCAGCGCCGGTGTCTGGAGGTACTGCGTTTTTCTCTCTTGTTCAAACATTCCGTCAGCGCATGCGCAAATGTTCTGGCTCTTCGATACCTAGCCTACCAAAAAAATTAACATGCTCTTTGTTTTTTTTGTTTTGTTTTGTTTTGTTTTTTTTTTTACCAGCAATTGACATTTCAGTTGATTTTATAGGCATAAACGTAACGTAAGAACCGTGCGTGTCTGGTCTTGTCTCAGACAGAGGCGAGAGATGGTTTCTTGCAGACTGGAACGCCTAAAATGCTCTGTTGTAAACATGGCGGTTCACGAGTGAAGTTGTCTCTCTGGCCTTTCTGTGGACGAATTCCAGGACCTACTGACACAATCTGGGCAAGTTTTGAAAGCTAAAACCTACAATCGATGCGTTATTTTGCTGGTAGGACTGGGTGGCCCGACACTTATGAAAAAAACTATGAAATGAGAATCGGGAGTCTTCCCTTGTCATGGAATGGCAGAATTACCCAGAATTCTTTTTGGGCATGAGCGAGGCAACTTAAGAAGCACGAGACTGGCCCTCATCGAATGGCTGAAG
Organism: Montipora foliosa; assembly: GCF_036669935.1. NCBI lineage: Eukaryota > Metazoa > Cnidaria > Anthozoa > Scleractinia > Acroporidae > Montipora > Montipora foliosa. Next base: position 38,222,275 of record NC_090879.1, read on the forward strand.
CGCGGCCAGAGAAAATGATTTCTAGCCAGATACTCAGGAGTAGGCCTGGTGTGTGCTGTTAACGTAGATTTTGGATTTCTCAACAAGTTTTTATCATAGAAAATTCGCAACAAAGTTGCGCTTTTATTTCGCTGTAATTCTCGTGTCAAAGAAACGGTATAATAATGTAAATAAGAGAATAACGATATTTATATTTGCAGATTACCTGTCCTCTTACTACGAAAGTCAAGCTATACATCTCTATGCAATAAGCGCATTCAAAATTTCCTCGTATTATTTGATAAAAGTATGTTTTTTTTTTCTGTTGTTTTTACTTTTTCCTTTGAAAAAAGGGTTTTTCTGCTTATATGAAAAATACGTTTTCTCTCCCGTCTCCTTCTTATATTATGCATGATTTTCGCGGAAATTACATTCTGTTCCTCAATAAACCTGGAACAACCAGTTATGGTCTTAGTTCTCTTTTTTCTTACGTATCAGCTAAGTTGCGGAATGCGCTACCTGATTTTATCCGTACCTATGAGTTTACTGGTTTTAAAAGGCATTTTGTACAGCGGCTTTTCTTTTAATGAATATATCTTTAAATATTATGTATTTAGTAGCTATCTGTATATGCTATGTATTTTAGCTGTAAATGTAATATCTCGAAGATATTAGCTCCTGTAGTTATTCGGAAAAATGCTTATGACTGTATGTATGTTACCTTTAGGAGGGCGCATGCGTACACTTTGTAATCTGCGACTCCAGTGCTTACCATATGACTGATAAAATGACTTTTCTCTTGAATATATAAGTCATCTAATTCTTACGCTATATTGACAAGGGCGGTTTGGAGCTGTGAGTAGGCGTGGGATTTGTCACGTATGGTTTAGGGGCCGACATATCTCTCCCTCAATGCCGTACCGGGAGGCAAGGTCGGTAGCAGAAAGCAGCGAAGGGCCAACTGCGTCCAAAAGCGATCGCACGGGCCGAAATCCCGGGATGACTCGTTTGGTACGACGCTCCAGCGCCGGTGTCTGGAGGTACTGCGTTTTTCTCTCTTGTTCAAACATTCCGTCAGCGCATGCGCAAATGTTCTGGCTCTTCGATACCTAGCCTACCAAAAAAAATTAACATGCTCTTTGTTTTTTTGTTTTGTTTTGTTTTTTTTTACCAGCAATTGACATTTCAGTTGATTTTATAGGCATAAACGTAAGGTAAGAACCGTGCGTGTCTGGTCTTGTCTCAGACAGAGGCGAGAGATGG
>NC_090879.1:38238516-38241016 GCF_036669935.1 Montipora foliosa
TTGTTGAATGTTCACGGAGAAAGGTTCCGTAGTTTCTGGCAGAGGTATTTGCGCCCGAAAATATTGTAATCGTTGCAGAAATAAATGCATTGAAATTACCTTTTGTCCTATATTATCTTACTGTTTTAGTATATACTACAACAACTATTCTAGGATATCGATTAGTTCTGAAAGCCAACCAATACAATAATTCGCACCTAAGCCCCCAGTTTTCACGCGCGAACAATTTCTTTCCGTTTCGCCAGAAGTAGCAAAGCTACTTAGTTAAGCTGCAATCGTAAAGGCTTATCACTGTGTTGGAGAGTTTACATCCAACATTTTTCTTGTTCCTAAGAAAACTGGTGACTTAAAGCCAATAATCAACCTGAAGCATCTTAAAGGGAACCTCCACTTCAAAAAAAAGAAAACGTTTTGTGTCAGAACATTAAGGCAAGCGTAACATGTCACAATTATTCCAGATGGCTGCGCCCGCGAAATTTGAAAGTGAAAATAAGCGATTTTAAAATTCCCTTTTCTTGGTATAAACACTGTTTTAAAAACAATTTTTTTGTTTTATGTGGGACGACCAACTCTGTGAATCCGTGCGTGCGCCGTTTGGCAATATCCAGGCGCCTAGAGTTTTCACGAATGTCTTAAAGCCTGTTCACGCCCTGCTGCGGTCAAATGGAATCAGAACATCACATCTTATAGTTTTATAGAGTGCATCAAACATACTCGATGGGTCTCGACTTTATTGTCACGCCTAGGTTTCCAAATAAATTATAAGAACTCTCAGATGAAACCGACCACAAAAACATGAGGGTCTCAATGGGGGATTGCGTTCACGGCTAATAGTTTTTTTTTCCGTCACGGTTAACTTACATGAAAAACAAAGAAACGTCCATCGTTGAAAATGGGGTTATCTGTGTTACTTAGTAGGGTCTTGAATATCATCAGAATGCGACTCCCATTTTTGTCAAGACCTCCAACTGGGGGCAAGAGAAGATGAGGTAAGAGAACGGATCCCCCATACATGGGCCAATGACAGCTTTTTTAAAATCTAACTGCAGCTACGCAGCTATTTTTAGAGAGGCTTAACTGATTAGAGTGTAATGTGAAGTGCTTATTTTCTACCCCTATGAATCATGTGAGCGCTAGCCCTACTAATGGAATGAGCCCACACAAGGACAGAGAAAAACTCTGACCAGGGTGGGACATGAAAAGGCACCTGATTGGCCAGTTGTAATGACATAATTAAATTTGAAATATGCGTGGCATTGGGAACGAGAACTTATAATAGCTTTGCGGGAAACAAAAAATAGATTTTAAAAAAACTATGATGGGGCATGGGGATCCGTTCTCTTACCTCATCTTCTCTTGCTGGGGGTTATTTTTTGGGACTTGATTTGTCTTGTCAGACAAGCCTAGCGCGACGGAATGTCAAAGAGAAGAGCAAAGGAGGTAAAACGGTGTCGAGTGCTCTGAAGTCTCTAAATGTTTCGAATACTCCCTATTCCACTTTTCAAAACAAAAAAATCACGCTAAATACTTTTATTTTTTTTCACGACTAAGGGTTATTTTTTTGTCATTTTCACGCTTAACGGTTAACTTTCCTTGACGCATCACCCCATCGTACCACGGAGACCCTCAAATATGTATCACTATTTTCTTACCTATCGAGAAAGTGTTGACGACTAAGAGAGTTCCTCTGTTTTAAAAGCTCACAATCCAACACTCAGAGAGATTGTTGAAGTAGCAGGTCGTTTAGTCTGTTTTTTTTTTTTCAAAATTAGGGATTTACAACTATTCTATCCCTCGATCGATGCTTGCAGACTGATTCAAGTGAAATTTTGCTTGGTACGTCGAATGAAGAAAGAGTTTTGTTGTTTACGTTAGCCAAGCAAGATTTATCTTGGGTAATAGAGAATATTTGATAGATATAATGGTAAATGTATCCGCCCACCTTCTTTCTCACAGATCATTAAATCAGACGCTAGTTTGTCCGGTTGGGGCGCTACCTACAATTATCAGTGGACCTCACGGGAATCACGAAACCATTTCAATTTCTTCGAACTTTTGGCGGGCATTTTTAAACTTAAGTGCTTCGCTCAAAATAACTCTGTCATTTTCCTGAAATGCGATAATACAACCACAGGTGGCGACATTAATAAGATGGGTGGTATGCTTTCCGCCACCTTAAAAGACTGTTGATTGTTCTACACGTTCCGGGCGGTCTGAATGACGTTGCAGATTTTTTTTCTCGAACACTTAATGACAGAACAGAATGGAGTCTCCATCCCAGTCTTTCTTTTCTGTGGCGAACCTGCGTAGCTGGCGGTATTTTTGACGCGAGGCAAATTAACGAGCTGCGAAGCCGCGCGGAGAATGAGAGGGGCGCTGTACTTATTTTCATAACAATGGCACTTCTAAGAGGTTCATAATTGCTCCGTGTGCAGTCAGAGAATTAACAACTATCCCACAAGCACGCGATGGATATGAGATGATTAACAGCCAACGACGC
>NC_090879.1:38243516-38251016 GCF_036669935.1 Montipora foliosa
TGGATCAAGCACACGAGGCAACAGGTAGCACGGTTGCGTCGTGGAATTTTTGTCCTACTTAAACATGGTTATATCCAACTTAGTGCTCCAGACAGAACCTGTTCTTAAATACAATTTACAAGGACATCTCTACTAATCCTGGACCGGAAGACGACAGGAAGAGTGAGAAACAATTGCCGAAATGTGCTGTTAATAATGGCAGACAACAGGGTCCATGCTTCAGTTCCGCGAAGCATCTCTAGTACGCTAGGAGTACTCTCTTATCCCTTCGGAAACAACATCGTTTTAATCGACAAGTACTGAAGGATTTAAAGGAACATCAATTATTACATTATCGCGGTAAAAGGGCTGGGCGTAGAACCTCTAAACAAAATATCACAGTTGTTATTACCAGTCACTTTAATGTACAAAGGCGCAGCAGTGCGCCGAAAGATCCAGATCGTGTGTTGATTCCAGTTGCAAGATACGCTAGTCTTAATCGTCAAACGGATGAAAAGTACGCTGTCCCTAAATTTTTGTTTATTAATATCTGCAGCCTTCTTAAGACCAAAAATGGCATCAGATCTTCCATGGCTCTTGAAATGGATTTGCATACGAATGATATTGACATATGTGTGGTTTCTGAAACTCATTTAAAGGCCCACCTTCAACCGACAGGCTTTGCGTGCCGTAGAACAATTTTCATACATGAAAATCCAGCCAAAGCTGAAATTTATCCCATCAGATCGCTGTGATAAGCAATGCGAATTTGCATAACAAAAACAAACGGTCGAAAAGCCTGTCGGTTGAAGGTGGGCCTTTAAGACCCGATGTTCCTGACGCGGTTATCGCCATGTCAAATTATGCTCTCTACTGCCGAGACAGAAACTGGAGTGGAAGGGATATGCGTAAAAATGGGGAAATTGCCATTTACATCAGAAACAATATTAACGTTATCGATGTATACAGATCGGAAGAGTTTGAACTGATTGCGATTACTACTTCCTTGCCCAAGGGACGACATATGCTAATTTGTGGAGTTTACCACCCACCGCTGCATAATTATCAAGAAATGAGTCTGAGCAGCTGTATAATTGACTTGGCCGACTCCTTCTTGGAAAATTTTCCGGAAGGTTTGTCGTGTGTGGAGGAGATCTCAATCAGATGGATATTACCCGTTTCGAATCGCTTTCTGGCTGGCGTCCTTCAATCTTTGCTATCCTATACAGATGCTGACGAAGACCGATCATAAGGGAGTGATATTACCTCCTGGCATAAAACTTAAGCCACTTCGATATAAAGTTCAACTTAGAGATTGCAGGGAACATCGCAAGGCCAATCTTTATTCTGAACTTGAGCAAGTGGATTGGGGTTTTGTACTGGAGGCCAACAATATCGAAGACGCTGTGACAAGTCTCGAGACAAAAAGTCTGGAACTTATGAATGCTTGCAGTGCTTGTATGCCTCAAAAATAATAAAAATGTCGTCACGCAATCCTTTTTGGATGAGCCCACTTATTAAATATTTGTTGAAGATCAAGGCCAAAGTAACAGGTTCTCATAAAGATCTATTGAAGAGAATCTCTAAAGCCATTATGGATAACAGAGTTCGTTTAAATTCTGCTAATGGTATCGGAAGTTGAGAGTGGTGGAAAATAACAAATGCCATCTGCAGTTATAAAGCTTCTTCTCGTTGTACACTAAGCGAAGCGGAAATAAAGGATCTCAACTTCTTTTTCGGTCAATTGTGCACTGATAATGATTATCAGTTCCATCTGATGCTGAAATACCACGCGTAAACGAAATGCAGGTATGGAGATCACTCCTAGGTTTAAAGAAGACAGCCACCGGTCCAGATCAGATCCCTTTTTGGATATGGAAGGACCATGCTGAAATTCTTACACCTGTGGTAGCTGAAATATGGAACCTGTCCCTTGAAACCCATGCATGGCCAAGTTCGTGGAAGAGTGCCAACATAACCCCTCTTCCCAAGGTTGACATTCCCAAGGAAAATGGCGACTTTAGAGGAATAAACATAACCCCAGTTATTGCTAGAGCATTCGAAAAGGTTGTTTATAAGTCTTATGTTAAGAACATTGTCGAGAGTATCTTGAGCCGCACACAGTTTGCTTATAGAGAAGGTGGCAGTTGTACTAACGCTCTGTTAACAATGCAACATGAAATTCTTTAAGTCTTTGGATCAAAGGGGATGCAATGCAGTTAGGGTGCTTGCAATGGATTTCAGTTTGTATTGACAGTTATATATATATACGAATTATCTTGTAAAAATTTTAATGTTACACTCACTATGGCTGAAGATGATGTTTGAAACATCGAAACATGTTCCGAAAATTCAAAAGTGTGGTTGTATTTTTTAAAATTTCAGTAAGGCCTTTGACACTGTTAAACACGATCTGTTATTTTCCAAACTTAAACTTCTACCGCTTAATCCATATATTTTTAATTGGTACTTAAGCTTTCTTACTGATAGGAGATAACGGGTTGTCTGCAATAGCATCACTTGTGATTGGATCAGCATGAACAAAGGCACCACGCAAGGAAGTGCTAGTGGCCCCTATTTATTTCATATATTCAAAAATGATCTGCAAACAGATCCAGAGTCTAACTTTTTGTTGTTCAAGTATGCAGATGATTCCACTCTAATAGTAATACTGCAATTCACGTAGTTAACAACTTTATAGAATGGTCAATCAATAATGGTATGAAATGTAATTTCTCAAAATGTAAAGAAATGGTTTTCCGAAAGAAAGGCTACAATAATGTACTAGAGACAGTGCAGAATATCCCGCAACATCCAGAACTATGTATCTTAGGGGTTACATTTCAAGAAAATTGTAGGTTCTCTATTCATGTCAAGAGTAAGTTGGCCGCAGCTAATAAATGTCTATACATTCTAAGAACTCTAAGGAAGGAAGGGTATTGTCAAGCGAAGTTGGATAACTTATTCAGCACTTTAGTTTTGCCTAAGCTTATGTACGGAATATCTGTATACGGTTCATCTCCACCAGAATTTTATACCATACAATGTTTCCTTGATCGTTGTCATAAACGAAGATATGCGTCCTCTCCTGTTTCCATTATTAATTGCTTAGAAAAGTCCGATAAAGGTATTTTCAAGAACTTAAGCGAGTGGGAAGGTCATCCTTTACATCACTCCCTTCCTAGGATTAACCCTGTTACCCTTAAGCTTAGAGTCAAGTCAAGCCTACATTACATACTGAGCGTTTTAAAAATGCTTTTATTAACACACTTAGTTTTCATTACAATTTAGCTATTAGTAATTAATGTATGTTTCGCGCTTTTTTAAGTATTTAATAGTTATAATCAATGTAACACTTGATATGTATTTTATCAGTGAAATAACGACTACTACTACCCAGAGAAAAACCTCTCGGAACAGAGAAGAGAACCAACCAACTCAGCCCACACGTGACGCCGAGTCTGGTAATCGAACCCAGGCCACATTGGTGGGAGGCGAGTGCGCCAACCCTGCTCCCCAACGAGAGAGAGAGAGAGAGAGAGACATGGGGACAGAGCGTTTTCTGTGTGCGCACCGAAGTTGTGGAACAGTCTTCCCTTTTCAATTCGTAAATCTAGCTCCGTACCAACTTTTAAAAAGAACGCTTAGACTTTCCTATTTTCAAAATTTGTAAATAGTAATTCTCTTCTGTTTAATTGAATTTTATTTATGGGCATTAGGCTATTTCATTATTTTATAGTATTGCATGTAAAGCGCCACGAGAAGCTTTTGATGTGCGCGCTATATAAATAATATATTATTATTATCATCATCATCATCATCATCATCATCATTATCATTATTATTATTAAAGAGAGTAATCAATAAGGCATAAAAGATGAAAGCTCATGAACAAAAATGAAGCAAGGATAAAGAGAAAAAAGGCAACATACCATCCAAGTACTGCTTTAGAACAGAACGAAGCTGTTGATTTTCTTGTAAAAGAGTGTGTTTTTCTTTATCAAGAGCTAATCTGTCAAGTAAGACCTGCAAACAGTGCAAAAAAATTGAATAAATGGATGAATATCTTGATACTGGTAATATCACTGATCTTCCGACTACCTTATTATATCTTTTCCAAAAGTTTTCCAGCGCGGAATATTCATGCAGAATCTGAAAGTGAACCAAGTAAGAAAGTTAAATGATTTGTCAGCATGCTGTAAAAGTAAATGTTCTTATTTAAATGTACTTATAATGCTTTAGGTCTAACTCATTGTTACATTGTTTTCCATGTTGGTTACGTGAAATAACGATGTGAAACTGTTTGAATCTTGCAAGCAACTAATAGAGTATGTGCACGGCGGCCATATTGGAGGACCGAAACAAAAGAATGATATTCCTTTGGGAAATAAATGTTATTTTTATGCAAACATCTTTAATCGTTTTGGTCCTCCAACATGGCCGCCGTGCACATACTCTACAGACCATTTTACAGTTGTAGCTAAGTTACTTGGCCTAAGAATGGAAGCGAGGCTGCCGGTGACCCTGTTTTGATACACACCTTCGTGCTTTTGTAATGTTAATACGGACTAATTAGAATTACAACAACACAATTTACATGATAAAAGCAGTGGGGGCTGTATCAATACAAGGTCACCGGCAGCCTCGCAGCCATTCATAGGCTAGATCGCTGAGTAAACAACTGTAAAATGGCCTATTCAAAAAGCCAATGATTTGTGACAGATGAACGCTACAAATTGATCCAATTACTTTCGTATCTAATCCGCTCCTATAATTTATTGGCGCACTATGTAACTATTGATGTAACCAGTTATGCTTCTCCTTATAATTTAACAATGTCTAACTCTCCAGTTTTTAGCTTCTTTACTTGATGCTGCAACTAAAGTATGTTGATGATTGACCCACCTTATTCTTAATTTTTGTAATGAGGAAATAAAATAAACTGTCTTAAGTGTTATGCTTTATCATGACTTCCACCAGTTACCTTTCCCGCGCGCATTATTACCTCAGAAATAAATATCTTACTCGTTTTCTCGATCCGTACCGTGAATTACGGACCGAAAACGTACAGTAAGAACCTCGAATTCGGTGTGTAAGAGATATCAATTACACCATCACTGTGTTTCCACAGCAACTTGCGTATTGCACTATGTAGCCTATGTATGCATTCGCCATCGAGCAATCAGAAGCGCGATATTCTGACTGGTTACGCGTCACCTTTTAAGCAGGATGCTCCGCTGCGTTTGCTTAAAAGGTGACGCGTAACGTAACCAGTCGACCTCGTCGCCTGATGAAGACTAGCAGTATGCAGTCGCGACTTACAGAGATCTTTTAGGGAATCATGCCGTGAAGAGTTAATTTAACTAAAGGAGGGCAAATATTAAGACCAAATTTATTGCGTTCTAGAAAAACACTACTCAGTGTACCAGATATCGGGATATCAAGCCATTTTCGGATATAACCATTCACTATAGCGTCAAGATTTGCTATTATCCAGGTTTTTTATATAATAATCATCATCATCATCATCATCATCATCATCAGTTTATTCAATCCTTTCGTAGTTAGAACTAAGTTACTGGGGGGCCAGCAATTTAAACATACATACAACTTCTAATAAAAATCTAAACATAAATATACGATGTAATTATATAATAAAGGTGCTTGGGTGCTTGGAATATTTGTAGGTTACAAACCGATCAAGATGCAGCTTAGTTGCGGTGGGCCGGTCATTTATAGCAATTCCGGAGATGGCGCCATGCCAGTGAGCGCAGCACCCGCAGTGAGCGCAGCAGTCAAAACTGTGCTATCCTGTCAATCATTTGCCCTTTCACCTGAAACGGTCCATCTCTGTGCGTAAAAGATGTTTTTGTTGATCTACCCTGTCAAAAGGACGCCACCAAAGTCTTTTTTCGTGAAGTTAACACAATTAAATTCATTATCAATACAGTTTTAACATCTTCTTACACTTGAATCGAAAATACAAGACTGAATTCGTCTTAAAATAGTTCGAAAAAGTACAAATAACAGCCAAAGCACAACAGCTGACTTTCGAATCGCCCCTCGCTGCCAACCCAGTTTTGGCGCCAAAGTTTGTTGACGAAAAATGTTGCCAGAAAATCTTTTACATGGTTTTCTGGCTCTTTAATTGCGAACAAGTGACGTGACGTCGGATAGCACAGTTTTTCCCTCTCGCGTAATTCTGATTGGTTAATTTAAATTTCACTAGCTTGCGCCGTATGCTCAGCGGGATATTTCACCGCAGACCCAGTTGGGTCCTGGTAACTAATGACGTCAAAGAAGTCAAGAATGTAATTCCATTCTGAATCGTCAGAATTTTCACGGCTTCCGAATTGTAACTATCGCCCGACATTTCTATAAGCCTTAACAAAGAGCACTAGATTTTCAGCAAGACTTCTATTCTTACACTTTTGCACATTTCTTTCTGATGAGATGCGATCAAGTTACTTCTTTGGCGTCATTAGTTACCTGGGCCCAACTGGCTCGGCCAAATTTTTGTTGCGTATAAATCAACCTTGCATACGGAACCCGCGCCCGCACTGCGCGCGGCAGTCAAGACTGTGCTATCCTGTCATTCATTTTCAGAAATGCATCGGAATCGATGCATTTCTGTGCAGAAATGCATCGATTCCGTTGTTGTCGATATTGTACCCTGTCGAAAGGACGCCAATTAAGTCTTCTTTCGCGAAGTTAACACAAATAAATGCATTATCAATACATTTAAAAATACAAACACTTTTAAGTTTAAGGAACATGTTTCCATGTTTCAAACATCATCTTCAGCCATAGGCTAACTACAATTTTGAAACGGAATATGTTTCCCAGTTGGTTAATCGACAAGTCCGTTCAAGGTTATCTTAGATACCTTGTAAAAATTTTAATTTCACACTCACTATGGCTGAAGACGATGTTTGAAGCATCGAAGCATGTTCCTTAAACATAAAAGTGAGTAACACTTGTGCTATCCAGACCATTTGGAAAAATATCAATACAGTTTTGACGTCTTCTTACAATTCGAAAATATCATACTGAATTCGTCTTAAAATAGTAGAAAAAGCACAAATAACAGCCTAAGCACAACAGCTGACGTTCGAATCGCCGCTCGCCGATCGCAACTCAGTTTTGGCGTTAAAGTTTAATGACAAAAACGTTGCTACAAAACCTTTTAAATGGTTTTCTGGTACTTTAATTGCGAACAATTGACGTGACGTCGGATAGCACAGTTTTTCCCGCTCGCTGAATTCTGATTGGTCAATTTTAATTTTATTTCAGTAGCTCTCGCCGTATGCACGGAAACGCCCGCTAAAACGCGTGGATACACTATGAGGAAACGTTTTCTTGAATACACCCCAAACACTATAGATATTTCAACGAAAAGTTTAAAAAAGGGGAAAAAATAAGCGTCATAGGGACTTTAAATACTCTTGTTTTTCGGCCATTTTAAATCTCACTCCCAGGCGTCAATGGCTTAATGGAGTGGAAATAGTTTTTTACTGCTTA
>NC_090879.1:38258516-38288245 GCF_036669935.1 Montipora foliosa
AGAAATGTTGGTTACACGTACCTTTACCGGTTTGAATTCTACAAAAATCCCATATATTCACTGTAATTTCAGCCGTTTCCCGTGGTAAAAGGGTCAATAACCACGGTAAAAGTGTCCCGTGCAACTGTCGCTATAATATCCAATTTTCAGACGTTGCGCCTTGTGCAATGATCTAATTTTCCGTTGAGTCAATGATACTAAATAACATGACTAAAAAATTCTTTGAAGCGGTTTGAGAGACGCGGTGGCCTTATGGTCAGTGTGCTCGACTCCGGATCGAGTGGTCTGGGTTCGGGTCCTGGCCGGGCACATTGAGCGTTTTCCATTACCACGAAATTCCGGAAATTCCGGTTGGGATGTAAATGGAACACACGTTTTTGGTTTATTCCACTGAAAAATTTCCGGAATAAACGGAACTTCTGAAAAGGTAGTCCTGTTTTCCCGTAGGAAACTTTCCGATGGAAATATGTGTTCCATTTACAACTTTTGAAAGGTCTTACCACTTCCAAGCTATTCACGGCCACATTTTTAAATTTTGGCGCGTAAAATCGCAATCACTGGGCGGCGAACGGACCTGAGTTAAATGGAACACGTTTTTCACCCGATGGAAATTTCCACCGAAATTTCCGGAATTTTTTTGTAAATGGAAAACACCCATTGTGTTGTGTTCTTGGGCAAGACACTTTACTCTCACGGTGCCTCCCTCCACCCAGGTGTATAAATGGGTACCGATGAATTAAAACGCTGGGGGTAACCCTGCGATGGACTAGCATCCCATCCAGGGGAAAGTAGAAATACTCCTAGTCGCTCCTAGCATGCTTCATGAAACCGGAGATAAGCGCCGGCCTGGTGGGCCTTCTCGGCTTGTAGCGGACTTTACCTTTATCGGTTTGAATTCTACAAAAATCCCATATATTCACTGTCATTTCAGCCGCGTTTGCCCCCAACCAATATGGCGTCAGAAACCGTGAAAAGGTGTATCCACTGTTGTGTTCAAGATTGGATCATTCTAAACAAGCGCTTCAGGACATAATACTGCGGGCTGAGTTTCAGTGGATCTCAATCTGACTCCTAGGGTTTTTCTCTGGGTAATGTGGTTTTCCTTCCTCATCAAAATCAACTCTCAGTCAATTAAATCCAGCTGCGGGCGGATACCCTTGATAAGCATAACCTCTGATATCCTTCCCTTTCATTGAATTAAATGAATAAAGTTGGTATTAATCCCTGTAACAGACTTTGCAGCTGTAAAGATAACTATATTTTACCTTTCTAAATCTCTCATTTTGTTCATCTCTGCTTTAAGTTCATGAAACTGACTTGCCACTACTTCTCTTTGCTAAAAAAGCAAGAAACATGCATAACATCAGCAGATTAAACATGAAGTGAAGTGAAACAATAATTATTATAATTGATTATTTTTGCACCAATCTCCAGGGCAAAGTCCTCATTTTTTATTACTTTCAGAAATATTTCCATGCCTATTGGTTCATTAAACAAAGACTTAATAGGGAGTAAAGACCAGTTAAATGCACATTGAGAGTAATTTACTGTGCATTTGTGGTATAAAACATGCAATAGGCCTGTCAACAGTCCGTCAGTTCATCACACAACACAAAGGAATAACATGATATTATAATCATGTTTCTTGCAAGGTTTTTTCCTACCTCTTTAATAAGTCTGTTCCTTTCATCACACTCTTTTGCATTGCTTGCCATTTTTGCTTTTAGTTGTGATATGTTGTCCTAAAAATATCAAAAGATAAAGCTTAAATTTTATATCATTCAGTACAGTATTTCATGCCAACAGGAGTTTCATTAAGTTCTGAAGTAGAAGGGACCTTGTGATAGAGTAAGCAGACACCCCTATGTATAGTCTGGCTTTTGATCTTGAGACTTCCTTTGAGCAAGGGCGGGTACAGTACTCAGCGTAGATGGTTGCTAGTACCCGGTTCCCGGCTTCTTATAAAACCCCTGTGCCAATAATTTCTCTGAGGCAGTAACTTCCTGTGTAGTCCAGTCAAAATACCAATGAAATGGATGTATAGTTCAGTTAAGAAATAAAATAAAAGGCTGCCTTATTTATGGAAAGTTATGGGCCCTCTTGATTGCTGCTTATAATTAGGCGTGACAATGACACTCAAAACGTAGTTCAATTTGAACCTAGTATACAAAATAATAGTATCCTCTTTACAGAAGAATTAGAACTGTCAGCCCCTAAGTTCCCTTCTGAGTGTTTGGCAAACTGACAGCAGGTAGACCAGTTGGCCATTTTCATGTAAAAGTACAGTGTACAACTAAAGAGTTCAACCAATGACTGCCAAGAACAACTCAAGTTTGTGGTCAGCAGGTGCATTTGTTGCAGTTCAAACTTTTCCTTCTTTTAAAATTTTTCAAACCAGTTCACTTGTGATTTTTGTTCATCTTTTATTCATTATCATAATCTGAAACAAAGGAAAATCAAAATCGAACTAGTTTAAATAATTTTGAACCAGGAAAGAATTTGAATCACAACACAACTGGATTGCAAAACTCTGGTACTGCTCCAATTACCCTTTGCATGGTTATTAGATAAATCACCTGTATTCTTTGTAGTTTCCTCATCTGTGTTTCTATTTCATATGAACTTTTCTCATCTTTTGCTTTCAGATTTTCAAAGGCCAGTTTTCGTTCCTCTGTTGTTTCATTGTAGTTCTTCAGTGCCTACACAATTGAAACAGAAATTTCGAGTTTGAATTAAGCAAACATCTATGATATTGTTGTAAAAAAGGTTGCTGTTCTTCGTCGTGGTGATCGAAGTATACTAATAATCTGAAACAAAGGAATCTATCTATCTATGATGTTTTCTCTTTGAGTTGTATAGGGGGATGATAATGAATTCTCTCCAAGCAATACAAACAATAATGCTGTATCGACCAATCGGTCAACACATATAGGTTGTCACATTGGTTGGATTGCATGGATCTGTTACCATTCCCATGGTCTAGTTAAAAATTGGTCATTAAGAGTTGTGCACAGGTTTGATAATAATGAGATCCACCTCATAACAAAATATTTTGTTATGATATTTCAATCACGCTTATTGCAATGTGTGCCAGCTTAAATGGAATCCAATTCTGTTGTGGATGCTATAAAGGATGTACAGTGTAACAAACTCCTTATGCAATGATTAATGATCGATTTACTTGCTGAAATTGCCTCCAGAGATCCTCCACGGTACCCTCCAGTTGTATCCTTAAAGCATGTTTTTCCTCAAGGTTCTGAAATTGAACATAATACTTCTAACTATTAGTATGACAAAATTAATGTTTTTTCATGGTGAACATTGTGAATCTCTTTACTGGTTGCACACTGTAGCCTGCGAGCAGTCACTCGCTTGTTTTGGGTATTGGTGCCCATGCCTCCAGCTTGCTACAAGAATGAGGCAAGTACAGTACTTGCTTGATACCCAAAACAACTGGCAGAGCCTTCTTGCTGGATACAGCTGGTTTAGCAGACATTCCAACCTCTTTTGAAAGAAAATAGGGAGTATTTTTAGTGCCGAAGGTGGCACAAGCCTGTAGGGGGGTCTGTGGGTATAACCCCAGGAAATTTTGCAAATTTAGATTTTCTCAAGTGGAATTTCCTGCATTTTGACATCATTCTTGTGGTGTTCTGAAGGTTGTTATTCTTACCAATGCTTCTCCGCCATAATTTTTGGGAGCTGCTAAATGGATTAAAGACTCCTAGCCTTATGAGTCTGCACAACACGGGGAATTCAGTATAGAGACCGGGCGAGACATTACAGAATTGGAAAAACTTGTGTAATACATAACGTTCAGACTGCAAAAAAAAAATACTTAAGATAAGCAATTTTTTTTCCTTGTTTTCAGAATTTCATGATAAATCTGGAGAATCTGAGCAGGAGGTACCACATCAAATCAGGAGGGTTGGAATGTCTGGTTTATATAATGATGAAGATAATAATGATCAGTCTCAGGCTTCTCCAGATGAGAACAAGTGCTATACTAAGAAATGGGGAGATTGTATGTTAATCAAATTGAATGTTCAAAACAAAATTCAGATCAAGTCTTTATCAAATCAAAACAATCAAAATTAAAACATTACTGGTATTTTTTTAATATATACTACAATTGCTTGTAATCTCGCAATCTGATTGGTTAATTTGCCGTTGTCGACAAGGAGTCTAGACAATGCTGTACGCGTCATGCTTGCGTCAATTTGTCACGCAATGTAATAGCCAATCAGGAATGCCCATTTCAAATGGGAAATAAACCAATCATATTTCGAGAAAGTTATAGACAACGCTTGCTCTTTCTTTGTGTCATGATTTTATTTGCTCACGTTCTGAAATAAAAACTTTCTTTAGCATTGAAACTTGTGTTAAAAAACAAATCAAAAGTGGTTCAGCATTGTCTGCACTCTTATCGACAACGATATTTGTCATCACAGTGGTCAAAATTTGTTGTGGACTCAGTCAGCTGCATCCTGTGAGTCCACAACATTTTGACCACTGTGATGATCAATATCATTGTCGCTAAGATTACAGACAACACTGAACCACTTTTGATTTGATAAATGTACCCAGAGAAAAACCTCTCAGAGCAGTCAGTAGAGAAGCAACAAATTAATCTGAACCCACATGATGTGACATGTCCAGGAATCAAATCCAGGCCACTTTGGTGGAGGGCAAGTGGTCTTAACTGTGCCCCTGCTGTATACATAGTGTTCACTTTAACTATTTGTAAACACAATCTCCTTTGTTCATGAGCATTGATATTATTTTTGTGCTACATGTATGCCAGTCCTGTGCTTAATGATTCCAGAGCTGCATGTATTCAAGCCTGCAGGGCAGGCCTTCAAAGGGGAAGGGAAAGGGAGAACCAGCGGGAGAATGAGGACTCCCGCCAGTTCTCCCTTTCCCTTCCCCATTGAACGCCTGCCATGCAGGCTACAGGTGTTCACAAGTAGTACTTATTCCAAATCACTTCACTCAACTTACCAACTGTATAAGATCAACTTACACATTTCTTTTTCAGAAGGATCACCATCTTACTAAATGAAAAATAATATTAATGTACCTTGTTCTTTATTTCATCTCTAAGGCTTTGAAAGTCTTGTTTAGCATCATTTTCCAACTCATTCCACTCTTCTTCCATAGCAAACATAATGTCTTGTATATCATGCATTTCCCTTCTATGTTGATTGACAATCTTCATTCTGAAATATTTACATATCATCACAAAACCATTGTGGTCATGAAAATCTTGGCACTGGTGATGACAATAATGAGCTTACAAAACATTCAAATAAGTATAACTGTTATCACAATAAAAAATGATTATTGTTTTTATTATATGAAAAGTGAACTTTTTTTTTCATTATTTAAAAGATCTTTCCATCCAACAGCCTTCTCTAGGACCTCAAAGTGACAAAACTACTCTCTGATGCAATACCTATGAAAATTAAGTGTCTTGTTAGTGTTAAAAAGAATACAACCTCTCTCTACTTGACAGACGTGTGATTAACTTAGCCAGAGATTTATAACTAGTTTCTATAAGTACCGTATAACATCCACCCACTTGCCCACTTGTAACCGCTCTGTGGTAGCAGCCAACTTGAAAGCTCCTTTTATAGCTGCTACACACTTTTTCCTTTGTTATGTTTAATTCAATGTATAGTTAGTTCTGTTTTTATTTCTTTTTTACCCTTATTGTTGTTGTATTGTACAAATGTAGTTGAAGAAGTGTGAATAAATGAACTTGAACTTGAACTTGAACTTGGCTGCACATTGCACTGTGGGTTATTTTCCTATTTTAACATGATAATATCTTATAGGTGTAAATGCAGTGTGGTCTGTATTTTTACACTTAGATCTAGTCTGGTCACAGGCCACATCACTGGTACCTTTACGTTTGATAGGACATAACTTTTTTAATAGTAAGGGTTGTTTCAGCATTAGCAAAATAATGATAATTACCAAATTGATCAATGTGACCAGTGAGCTACGGGTCACCTACTTCATTTGTGTCCAATGGAATTTAAGTTTACCATGCCTTACAAAAGTTATCATCTGCATAGCTCCTTTTAGTTGAGATTGGTTTCAAAAGAGCTGTTAAGTTTATTTGAATGTTTCTTTACACATAATTGTGTACATGTATGTATGTACATCAATGACATACAACATTCAAAGTTTAATCACCACAAAAAATTATTTAATGTAGATTCTTTTCTTCATTTCACTTTTCACTGAACACTTAATTGTTACAGTAGCGACTGGATTTTACCCGTAACGTGGCCTGTGTAGTAGACATATCTCCAGTTATGATTTCTCTCCACCAAAAAGTAACTTTTCAGTTGAGAGAAACAATAACCAGAAATACAATGTACCTCTGCCACGCTGTTATTACCCATAACAATACATACAGCGAGTGAATGTCAGAGAACGATTAACACATATTAAATGAAATGACCTTTCATTTTAATATATGTGTTAATTACATACGTTCTCTCACATTCGCTCACTTTGGTGGTTGGTTGGCTGCATCATTCTCAGAAATATGGGCAAATGGATTTCAATGATGCTCTCAATATGACTCTGCAATACAGTCATGAGCTATGCTGTCACTTCAATTTAATTATTTGACTATGTGGCTGCATGATGCAGCTCAATCACGGAGGATTGTGGGAACAGAATCCCATCTGGGGCTCGGATTTTTCTGAGTTCCCAGTGGGTTCAATTGCAATATCTTTCATTTAATATGTGTTAATACATACAGTACTGTACCTTTCAGTGTCAAATTCTTCCTTAAGGATTTCTTGTTCTTGACTGTATTCATCTTGGGCATCTTGAAGCCTCCTCTGTTGTAAATCTTAAAATTAAATGATCCTTGTTGTGACTTGTCAAATTGCATATTAAATCCAGTTTGGTTTATGTTGGTGACCACATTCAGTTGGTCAATTTATCATTGTTTGTTTTAATAGTGAACCACAGCTTAGCAGCTCAGTGAATTTGTAACATTTGATAAACTCACTGCTTTTCCCACAGAATTACTGTTAGTGACGTAATATTATTGCTCTGTATTCATAATAGGAATTAAAACATTAAGTCACCAGCTACATCCTTAAGTACCATCTCTCATAAGCGGGGTAATGGTCTTCTTTCTGATAAACGGTCTAGCTACATGTACATGTACATGTATTTCAGGAGCTAGCACATTTTTTGATTTCTCCTAAAGATTTCTAGTACATTTAAGAGGAAGAGAAAATGTTTTTGGAGTCCATTCACACAACTGATTTTCCAAGTGCATTCAAATTGTTCAAAGAAATCAAAAGTTTAATTGTAGGAACAAAAGTTTGACTGGATCTACGACATACAAGACCTACATCTGTAGGCCAAGATCAGGGCAGCCATCACACTACCAACGTCGAAACTTACTGTAGCTCTGTCTGGCAAAACGAAATTTTGCACGCATATTGGCTTCTTTTGTTCATCCACCTGCACCACTGTCACCTTGGTCTCACGAGTAATGCTTTGCAAAACACCCATACTTTCTAAATGAGTCGAACCACAACAATTCTGACTGTTAAGTCTCAGGGTAAATTTGGATCACCAATTAATTGACAATACTGTAACTTACACATCATACATGCCATGTATTACCCATGAAGTACATGACTAGTACAAGCCACAACACCACATTAAATGTTATTACACATAACCAAGATGGCATCTGGGCAAACTTGTAGTTTCCTACTACATGTATGTCTATTCATGCATTTACCCCTATTTAGGGAGCCTTGAATTGAACAATCATTGCTTGTATCTTTTGACACCCGTCAGCATAACAAAAAGATAAGGCTCCAAGAGATCACCCCTGTGACCCCAAATCTTAACGTAAAACTCTTTATCACTTTGTCTAGGCAAAGCTGTTCTGGTTAGATCAGGGACCACTATGATTCTGATGCCAGTTTCTAAAAGTGGTTTCACGTTATGTCATCAATGCCATGTTAGTGGATGAAACAAAAGATCTCTTATTGGCTTCTTTTGTTCATCCACCTGCACCACTGTCACCTTGGTCTCACGAGTAATGCTTTGCAAAACACCCATACTTTCTAAATGAGTCGAACCACAACAATTCTGACTGTTAAGCCTCAGGGTAAATTTGGATCACCAATTAATTGACAATACTGTAACTTACACATGTA
Organism: Montipora foliosa; assembly: GCF_036669935.1. Lineage (NCBI taxonomy): Eukaryota > Metazoa > Cnidaria > Anthozoa > Scleractinia > Acroporidae > Montipora > Montipora foliosa. Next base: position 38,266,721 of record NC_090879.1, read on the forward strand.
CATGCCATGTATTACCCATGAAGTACATGACTAGTACAAGCCACAACATCACATTAAATGTTGATGCTATTACACATAACCAAAACAGCATCTGGGCAAACTTGTAGTTTCCTACTACATGTATCTATTCATGCATTTACCCCTATTTAAGGAGCCTTGAATTGAACAATCATTGCTTGTGAACAGTATCATAAAGACCACTAGTGACATACAGTATGTCATACCTATAAGCCCATCAACATTCTGTAAGTGACTTCGAAGAGCCATTTGATATTGCTCCTCAGCTTCATTTATGTCTTTCACCAAGGATTTGATTATGGCCTCTTTTCTGTCTATGACCCGTTCAAATGTCTGACTTAATATCTCTATGTCCTTTTTCAGTTCCTGAGATTTCGCTAAGAAACAAAGATGAAGCAAATATGTCAATCACATAATAACAATCACAAGCTGCAGGTAGGTAATTTGCAGTATAACTATTCCTGTGGTGGAGGGTAGGGGTGAGGAGTGGGGATAAGGGGTAGGGGTGAGAGGTAGGGGGTGAAGGGTACCATAGCTGAAATAACCCAAACCTTACAAAAATGCTAACCTTAGGCCTAAACACTATGCTTTAGATCACATTCAGGCCTAAGGTTTGCATTTTTGTAAAGGTTTGGGTTGTTTCAGCCATGGAACCCTTCACCCCCCACCCCCTACCCCTCACCTCCTACCCCACCCCTGGAATAGTCATGACAGGACATTTGAAGTTTTAATAATAATAATAATAATAATAATAATAATTATTATTATTATTATTATTATTATATTTTTATTTAGACTGAAAAGACCGATCAGCAAAAATCAAAAGATTTGCTGGTATAAATCGGTGACATATATAGGAGTCTCTCTTAGCATTAAAATGCTATAGATTAATTAGACTAAAACTACTGAATAATACACGAAGAATTGTAACTGCACAGGACCTTCTTTTTTCCCTCCTTCCTCATTGCAAACCAATAATAACAAACATTTCGATGTCAACTGTACAAAGAGGCCTACATTTATATATATATTGGGCCATTCCATTTTTTATCCGCACCCCCCCTATTGAGGGCCTTTACATTTCACCCCCTCGGAAAAGTAAACTTTTGACCCCCTAGGAAAAGAAGATCAAAGTGCCGACACACTCCCCCTTCAGAATTTATTCAAAGATCAAAGGTGCCGACACAGTTACCCCCTCAGAAACGGCCTTTAAAGACCCCCCCCCTCCCCCCCAGAAAAAATAGGCCCTCAATAGGAGGGGTGCGGATAAAAAATGGAATGGCCCATTCAGGTTTATGGCATTGATCTACCTTCTCTCATTATGACCCTCCACTGGTTTTGCAGCTTATTCATATTGAACTTGGTGCTCTTTTCTTCCTTTAGTAACTTGTCCTATAATTGTTAGGAAGATAAAAGAATAGTAGTCGGAAAAATATGAGATTCCTGTACGAAGCTTGAGGATAAGGTACCTTCAAAAACTGCGTCAGCATGTCTTCCTTTTTCTTCTTCATCTCTTCTTCTGCTAACCGCTTTTGTTCCATATACAGGAGTCTCTCTTCTTCTGTCATTTTTGCAAGTTTTTTCTTTCCCGATTTCTTTTTCTTGGGCGGCATTTTCTTACTTTTTCTAAAAGACAACCACGAACTAGTTGTATAACCAGAGAGGAGTTGATCAGATGTTGCTTGACAACGATTACGCTGACCAGAAACATCGCTGGCTCCGAAACAACTTCGCAGATTTGACGGGCTGGAAAAGTAGGAGTCGTGAATTTGATGCAACTTGGAGAACGAATTTTTGAAGCAAAAACGAATCCTAAAAATATTGACATGATTAGCGGAGGACAGAAAAAAAGAAGAGTCGGGGTCGTAGGATTTGGACATTTAGGTAAGATGTTGCTCAGAGAAGTTGGCTTCAAGGCGGGCCCTGAGGCTAGACGCTGAGTGGTAAAGCCTAATGGTTCAAAAATATTTCATTTAAAAATGAGTACTTTATAGTCTGATATTGATTAGTGTAATACTCGAATGGCAAGTCTAGTAGAGCCCCCCTGATTAAGTCTTCAATGTTTACTTTCTCTAGCACTTTCGTCCTCTCCTAGTCATCACCAGTATAGTGGTTAGTACAGTGGGAAAGTGCCCCGCCCCCGGGAAGGGGGGGGGGGGGGGGAGGGAGGGGTCTCCCATATGAAAAGGGTAGGGATGCTTTTTGTCTCGCTTAGGGGTGTAAATTTCTGATTTTGGTCTTACTTAGGGTGTTCAGGGCAAAACCCCATCATTTTAGCGGTGAAGCAGGGCTCGAAATTAACAAAAGAATCCAGTCACAATTTGGAAGAATCCAGTTGCTACAAGATGCGAACATTTAGAGAGAATTTCACAAATTTCAGTCGCAAAATCGCTGTGCTGCATTGTGTTGTCAGCAGTTTAGCAAAAAAATATGAGCCAGCAATACTTGTAAGTACTGCTGAAAATGGCGAATAATCGAAGGATGGTAAAGACTTGTTTCCATATCTCAAAGTGCCCTTGAACGTGAGGTGCCTGGGAATGAAATTAAATCACTGGAATCGGAATGCTAACAGTTAAGCCCAAATATTTTTTGAGGCCTAATTAAGGTTAGCATTTCTAAGGAGTTTGGTCTTTTTCAACAGTTACATTATAACCTCAGTCAGCATTTTACACTGACCGATTCCAGTGATTTAATTTCATTCCCAGGCACCTCAGGTCCAAGGGCACTTTAAGATATGGAAACAAGTCTTTACCCGAAGGATGGAACTGTGCACGTAACATCACAGCAAAATTACTCTACAATTACGTTATCTTCTGAGAAGATTCACCACAAGGAAAAAATAATTTGTCATTTCTTTCTTTATTTATTTTAGCAAAAATAGCAGCAAAGTGGCAACTGCTAACCCTTTTGTTTCAAAAGAGCAAAGGTGACAACAAGTCGCAAATTTGCGACTTCTCCAGATATTTTAGTTGCAAATGCGACTGTATTGGTTGCAATCTCAAGCCCTGTGAAGGTCTCATTTAGGGTTGCAAGCGAAGAAATTTAAAATATATATTCAATATGTTTTAAATATGGTCTCTTTTAGGGGTCAAAAAAGCCTAGCCCACGCCAGATTGGTCTCCTTTAGAGGTTTAATTCAAAGTCTCCCCCCCCACCCCCTGGGATGGTGGATAAGCTACTTACATATAGATCCCCTGACTCTCTCTTATGAGAAAATAAAGGTGTCCTTATTATCCAGATGGACTTTTTGTCTATCCTCCCCAATCTTATTTCAAATTAAAGTTGACTCCCAATGCCTAACTTAAACCATCTGGAGAAATCATAGAAAGTTGGAATGTTGAAATATTATGAATATTCCTAGTTACTAAAACAAGGAATGCGCTACAGTGACATACAATGATCTACATGTACAATGAGCCACAATGACCTACAATGGCAGACAATGACCTACTACAATGACCTCAAGGCTGCTGCCTAAGAAAATTTTAAAGGGGCCCTCAGAGCTAAACGCTGAGAACTTAGGAGCCCAACATATGAAGTGAAAGGTGTTGCTGTGAAAAATTAAGGCACCCAGAGCTATTCTTTGGGAGCCCCAGGCTACCGGGCTCCTGTTCGGCAACAGCCTTGGACCTACTACAATGACCTACAATGATCTAGATACGATGACCTACAATGAGCTACAATGACCTACAGTGAGCTACAATGAACTATAATGATGACCTACTACAATGACCTACAATGATCTACAATGACCTACAATGATCTACAATGACCTACAGTGATCTACAATGACCTACAGTGAGCTACAATGACCTACAATGACCTATGTACAATGATCTACAGTGACCTACAATGATCTACAATGACCTACAATGATCTACAATGACCTACAATGACCTACATTATAATCTAAAATTAGCTAATGATCTGTAATGAGCTAAAATACAAGATAATTTGCAGCTCTGTGGGCACTGCAGTATGTTTGCAGTACAAAGGTTAAAAACATTCCACTCTGCACTCTGAACCAAACAAAACATTGTGGGAAGAATAACTTATTTATAATCTCTTCCTGTTTTCCTGCTCTAATTAATTAATTATTAATTAATTTAATAAGATATCATCATTGCTAAGGAAAGACCTTCATTTTGTACATTTTCAATTAAGCTTTAAAACAAAGGAAAACCATCCAAGGGTCTTTTCGCAGTTTATTTCTGCCTTCAAGTTCACATGTGTTATTGCTGTCATCATATGGGCTATCATGCAATGGACTAAAATGGATGTTTTCCGCTCACCAAACTCTTCACCCTGATCCTCCTTTGATTGTAAGTCATTTAAGCAGGCCTTTGAAGCTCATATTGTAGGTCATTGTATAGTAGGTCATTGTAGGAGGTCATTGTAGGTCATGGGAGATCATTGCAGGTCATTGTGGATCATTGTAGATCGAGGACCTCAAAAACGAAGACCTCGAAAATGAAGACCCACTCAAAAAAACGCACAATTAAGGTTAATTCAAATGTTATTTTAGAAGTGTTCGTCCTAAGAAGATCTAAGGGGCCGATTACATTTACATGAGCCAGGCTGGCTCATTTAGCCGAGAGCCAGGGATAGCGCAGTTAGCCGGGCCAGCGATTCCTGACCACATTACTCCCCTTAAGAGCAAAATGGCTCACAAAATAGTCGTTTTTTATGTTTAAATACAAGATGTATAAGATGGCAAACCTCAAGGCTTCTTTAAATTGTAGAATGGTGAATTTTAACAATGTAGCAAGACTGACTTCCCTCCACTTCTTCTTGTGGTCATCGTTTTTCACACGACATATTCTAAATTCGGTCAGAATAAAAGGTACACTGCGGACTGGGTATAAAACGTGGACCAGGTACAAAACATGGACTGCAGACTAGGTATAAACAAGGACTGAATTTAAAAAGGAAAAGGAAAGGAAATCAGCATCTCCCACTGAATTCCTTCAAATTTCTCGATTTCTAAACATAAAGCTGGTGACCTGCGAAGGATTTCATAAATTCATTTTGACTTTCTACTCATAGGTATGCCACGATCTTTCCATCCGGATTTTTTGGCTAAATGGTAACCACATATTATTGTCTTGTTTATTTTAGACAATTATGGCTTGTTTAAGATGGTATTGGATTCTTTGGGAGTGGTTGTAGATGTTTTGGAGGTAGTTGTAGATGGCTGTAGAATTTTTTGGAGGTGGTTGTAGGTGGTTTTGGGTCGTTTCATGTTTTAGTACCTCCGAGTAGAAAGTGCATCGATAGTGCAGAAGACCTCATTTTTTTTATTTATTTATCCCAACTAATGTCAATCAACATACATAATTACTGTTCCTTTGTGTTCAAAATGTCTTTTGGGCAGCAAAAAAGTGTTTTTCTTACCCTGAAACCTTATAAAACAAGCTTAAAATTGCTCAGACAAAAATCACATAAGTTAGATTATTCATCCCATAATTGGCCTTTCTAATCACATAATCTGCCCTGCAAATTTTGTCATAATTTGCATTTTTTCATCGCTCCCTATCAGAAGGCCTGATTACATCAGGCGGGCTGGCCAGGTTTGCCGGGATGTCTTTCAGCCCGGCATTACATGAGGTGAGCCAGCCCAGTTTGGACTAAATTTAGAATATGTCATGTGAAAAATGATAACAACAACAGCAAGATGTGGACAGAAGTTTGTTTTGCTAAATTGTTATTAAAATTCACCATTCTACAATTTAAATATAACCTTATGGTTTCCTATCTTATTTATCCTTTATTTAAACATAAAAAAATGACTATTCCGTGGGCCATTTTGCTCTTAAGTGGAGTAATGTCGTTAGAAATCGCTGGCTGGGCTAACCGGGCTGTCCAGGTGAACGTGATTATATGGAAAAATCTCGGCCCGGGATCCCGGCATTACAATGCCGGGGTCTTGGCTAAGCAAGCTGAGATTTTTCCATGTAATCGCAAACCGGATTTTTGTTGTATTTCTCAGACATGCTGGAATCTCGGCTAAACGAGCCAGCCCGCCTAACCGGGCCAGTTTGGCTCATATAATCGGCCCCTTAGATCTGCTTAGGACTAAATCTTCAAAAATAACATTTGAATTACCTTAATTGTATGTTTTTTCGAGTGGGTCTTCATTTTTGAGGTCTTCGTTTTCGAGGTGTAAAATGCAAACTGCAGGAGGCAGACTGCAAACTGGGGTAAAATGCAGATTGAGGGTAAAATAAAATATTAATTACAAAAAAACGAGTCATAAGGATAAAATAAAGAGTGTTCGCACCCGTTCATACTTTAACACTAAAACCCCAACACAGCTCCCATCGTTTTGGTTGCCCCACTGCATGTTATAAATCGGGATTTTCTTCGAACTCTGTAAGAATTGAAGCTGTTTGAAGCCTCACGCATGCAGAAATCCCCGCGAACGACACTCAAAACCACAGCTGTTTTCTTTGTTGTGGTTGGAAAAAGTATAGCTTCGTCAAGTGAGTTGCTTTTAGCCAAAGAAATCACCGCTCTGTAATTCTACTGTTCATTTTGCTGCACCGAACAAAGTCACCGAGTAATTACCTTGGCTAATAACTCAATTTATTTTGACACGCATGGCTACAATGCCAATTAACAAAGACAGAGATAACATGGATTTTGCAACAATTTGACGTTTCAGTCGGTTTATGCCAATATCCTTGAGAAAAAATTCTTATTTAGGATCCTTCCATTCGCTTTTGTGTTCGTTATGTTTATCCTTTCGTTCACAATTTAGTTTGTTTTGCATCTGGAAGATGTTTATATTTTCAATTATAACCTCTCCCAAGGGGTTATCGTGCATAGCTTAACCAATGGAATCCCCGAATCTTAATTGCTCGGAATACATGAAATTCTTTGTGCATTTCGTTGCACTGAAAAAAGACAACCAGGATTATAACTCTGATACCTTTCAGGTATTCTGAGTGATAGTTGTTGGAATTTCAATCGATATTGCTCGATGCACCGGTGTGAGAAATAACTTTGAACATCTCGATTCACCTGGAAGCACAGATGATTTCAATGATCGCATTTTCCATGGACTCTTAACAGCAAAGAGCCCAAAAGGTGCAGCAACCTTCCTCTGCAGTCATGATAATGTGAGTTGTTGACAGATGTAAAACAGGATTGTGTCTCAAACACTCTTTAATTATTTTATCCTCATGACTCGTTTTTTATTACTAATATTTATTCGGGCCCATCAGGGCACAAGTTATAAAACATGTTAGATTTCAGTTTCTTTTTTTTTCTTGTGCAGCAAAATGCACAAAAGAAAAATGTGGCGGTGTTTGATTGGGCAATGCACCATAGAAAGCATGTGCCGGTGTTTTGATTGGGTAATGCACAAAAGAAGGCACATGGCGCTCTTTACAGTGGTTATTTAAAGCAAACCACGTAATCCAAGATCTTGAAGAGCAGTGTGATGGGTTGTTTGGATTACTGAAGATTGACGTTGCATTGGCTTAATCGATTTCTTCTTGGGGTGCTCAAAACACATACTGCGGTCGGCGGGGACCCCCTCAATGCGGTCGAAAAAGATTATACCATTGAAAACAACCATGTGGAACATCTGCACGCTACTTGATCGGGATGACTCAGACCGACCTCAAAGATGGACTGCGCTCATAGCCGATTAACTCGCCAGATACAAGATCGACATTGTCGCCCTTGGTGAGACCAGGCTGGCAGGAGAGGGAGAACTAACAGAGAGGAGTTCAGGCTACTCCTTCTTCTGGAGCGGACAAGCGCCCGAGGAGAGACACGAAGCAGAAGTTGGCTTTGCCATCAGAACATCTCTTCTGAGCTAGCCTGCACCCCGAAAGGGGTGAATGACCGCCTCGTGATGATGAGACTCCCCCTCTTCTATGGAAAGAAGTTTGCCACCATCGTCAGCGCCTATGCACCCACCATGACCAACTCAGATGAGACCAAAGACAGATTCTATGAAAACCTCGATGCTGTCATCTCCGCTGTTCCAGCTTCTGACAAGCTCATCATTCTTGGTGACTTCAACGCAAGAGTGGCTTGTCACTGACAGCAGCTCCTGGGAAGGTGTGCTGAGAAAGCATGGGACAGGCAAGTGCAACAGCAACAGCCTCTTGCTCCTCCAGACCTGCGCCAAGCATGACCTCCTGATCACCAACACTGTCTTCTGCCTCCCTACCCGGAACAAGACATCCTGGATGCACCCCCGTTCAAAGCATTGGCATCTGATAGATCTTCGTCAGGAAGAGGGACAGGCGGGATGTGAGGATCACCAAGGCCATGTGCAGTGCAGAATGTTGGACAGACCACCGCCTCATCGTGTCCAAACTCAACATCCGCGTGCAGCCCAAGAGAAGACCGCTGGGCAAGAAGGTGCCAATTAAGTGAATTAACATCACCAAGCTGAAAGACGGCCCCACCAAGCAAGTGTTTGTTGATACCTTGGAAGAACGGTTGGATGCTATCACTCTGGACAAGCAGGACGTCGAAGCAGCGTGGACCTCTCTCCGCGAGATGGTGTATAACACAGCCATGGAGTGTCTGGGACCCCTGCAAGAAAGCACAAGGACTGGTTTGACGAAAACCACTCCAACATCACAGCCCTGCTGGAGCAGAAACATGCTGCTCAACTAGACCACATCCAGGACACAACATCAACAGCCAAGAAAGACGCACTGAGGAGCATCCGCAGCACTGTCCAGCTCAAACTGCACAAGATGCAAGACTCCTGGCTGATTGCAAAAGCCAACAAGATCCAAGGCTTTGCAGACAGGAACGATATGCAAACTTCTACAGCAGCCTTAAGGAAGTCTACGGCCCCACAAGTGCAGGCTTCTTCCCGCTACTCAGTGCGGAAGGCACCACGCTAATCACAGAAAAGGACAAAATCCTGCAAAGATGGCCCAAACGTTTTGACTCCTTACTGAATAGACCGTCCTCCATCAATGATGAAGCCATTGCCAGACTGCCGCAGGTCCCAGTGAACATGTCACTCGACACTGTCTCAACTGTGGAAGAGGTGCAGAAGGCCATCCATCAGCTCTCCAGCAGAAAAGCTCCTGGTTCGGACTCCATTCCAGCTGAAATCTTCAAGGAGGGTGGAACAGCCCTGACAGGCAAGCTTCTGACTCTCGTCCAGATCACATGGGAGAAGGAATCATTGCCGCAAGACGTCAAGGACGTGTCCATTATCCACCTCTACAAAAGGAAAGGAAACCACCAAGCCTGCAACAACCTTGGAAAGTGTTATACCATCTCATGAGAGTGAATGCAGAATGGTTGTTTTCTACAGTAGGTTTTGGTTTTTCATGTAAGGTCCCTCTTTTCAGACAAAATTTCTCATTGTTTCTGTTAAAAAGATGCCCCATTTTGTTGATGATTTAGAAAACCTTCTTAAAGTGCTACTATGATCAAAAAATAAAATCCTCTTTTCCTTCAGATTTTGAATTAAGTGTTATTGCTTACCACTTGACTGGCAAAATATTTTTAGCTTTGATTTTTATCCAAAGGCTGTTTAGGCTGTGAGTTTTGGATTTCGTGGTCCACCATTACTCACGCTCAAAACTGACCATCAGTCGTTGACTCGTGTACTACAACAAGTTGCAACATTGTTGAGACACTTTCTTTGAAAAACACCGTTTCTAGCTTCCAATACCCGCTGTATCTAGAATTTAAACCTTTCCCACTTCCATTCCCCTCTCCCCCTTTCAATTTTGACTGTTTAAGTTTGCAACAAATCTTTTGTCTTGCTAGCAACACTGATAAGGGGGGGGGAGGGGGGGGGCTGCTTTCTCAATCCAGCTCTCTCATAGTAGCTCTTTAAGTACCTAGGATAAAATAAGTAACACCATTGAATGCTCCTCCCACATTCCCAGGCTGTTCCACTCCAGGGGCTTTCAAAAAATTTTGGTGATATACCGGTAAGTTAGGTTACTTGTACACTTAGTATTGGGGCTGTCTGTCTGAGTGAGTGAGTGAGTGAGTGAGTGAGTGAGTGTAAGATTTGTAGGTCTGCAGTGCGAGCATGAATAACAAAATGTTCGGTTTTCTGGAATTACAACAAGTGATGTTTGTTTGCCGCACGGATGGGCCCACTTGTCGCCTTTTTCCTTTCTTAATTTTCTTAATGAAAAGAGAATAAAAACTCTTTGAGTATGTTATTGTCAAATTAACAGATACAGAGATCGTCATGCTAGCTCACGTTCTACAGACATTCTGAAAGGTCAAATAAACAAGAAAAAGTTCACCAGTTGACCATAATATTTTTACTTTTTGCTCCACTTTTCTTTTGAAAAATTATATCTGTATGAAAAATATAGAAGCGGAAGCCGCCTGTGTTTTAGGTGAGAGGGAAAACAAAGCTGAGAAGCCTTTTCAAATCCTCATGTCATTTAACAGCCGAACCAGAAAATAACTGGGTGAAACATGAAAATAAGCAGGTCTGTTGGAAGGATGCTTGATGGCAATTTTTTTATTCTCCATCGACACTTTCTAAAAATTTTCTTGTGCTCTTCCTTAAAACTGTGTATCAATATTTCATTACTTTTGCATCAATAGTTCTTTTGCATAAATCATGCTAACAAAATCTGTACCATGCTTAGTTCGCATTTTTGAGCGCTAGAATATAATTTTTGGTCCTATGCTTTTGGCAGCAAGTCATGTATTTTGGGGCCACCCATCCAGATACTAACTCAGCCGGACAGGGATAACTTCAATGAACTTTTGTCATGGAAACTGTCAGACGCTTGGAGTACACGCTGTGAAAAAGAAGTTGAACTTCATGTCAGCCTTGAAGCCTAATTTGTTTCTCGATTCCCATTGATTTCCGATCTTCAGTCTTTCTGGGTTTAGTATGTAACATCCTGGAAAACAAAAAGCAGCTCAGCTGGCAGTTATGAAATAAAGTACTGTGTCTTGAAGTTACTGCACTACCACACATATACGCAATGCGTGCCTTTTTTTTGACAAAAAAGTTTTCTCTTTGAACTTCTTTTAGTTATGATGGAACCACAATTTGTCAGGTGCAAAATGTACATTTTTCAGGGCATCTTAAAAACAAAGACCCTTGAGACCCTATAAGACGAAAACGAAGAAAGTAACCCTGAACCCTCAATTTGGTTAACCCTAGGCCTAAAAGCCAACTTTAGCCCTAGGGATAAACAAATTGAGGGTTTTCGGTTACTTCTTCGTTTTAGAGTCGTAGGGTCTTAGGGGTCTTTATTTTCAAGACGTCACCCCACTTTTCTTGTTAACATGTTAAATATTTTTATATCTCTGTCATTGCAGGACAATTCTTGGTGGGTGAGATACTTAGAAGAGATGACCTTGAATTAACTTTTGTTTGGAACAGAACTATTAGTTTACTTGAGGGACAAGTAGATGACAAATACATTTTGAAAGATCTTCATTGCTTCAAAGAAAGGTAAGGTACTTTCTTGTAAGGATCTAGTAGGGGGCGGAGTTGTTCAGCAGACTGAACGCCACATGAAATCTTCAAGCTCGATTTTCAAGGGTTTATTTTGACGCCAAAATTGCAACTTCTCGGATCTCCTGTCTCGATGGGTTTTAAGATAATCAATTCCAAATTTTCAATTTTAATAGATGATTGTACTACCCCAAATACGGTGTTAGGAATTTTTCATTTGTCTTCGGAGACTGATTTTATGGTACTTTTTCTGCCCAAATTAAGTTTGAGATGGGAGTTTCGACTTTGGTGCAGGATATTTCCTTCAATTCTTTACGTATCTAAAATTCCCCACACTGTATTGGAGTGCATTCATCTGTGACTTAGATGCGGTTATTTTCACAATAAAGTGAAGGGGCAGGAGCCTCTGGAGCAGACTCGGTCATTCTGAGTTTGAGGCCTCAAAACTAAAAGGCAATATTAAAAACCAAAAAACTAGATCTAGAACTTTATTCAAATAATTCGATCTATTAGCTTTAATTTTGATATAAATTATAGTTTGTCCGTAGTAAATAGAGGGGAATGGTTATGAAACCCGACAAATTAATTTCTTTGTTGTATGTTTTTGTTCTCTGGGCCTTGACCATTGCACAAAAGACAATAGTTGTTTACTCAGTACTGAGGGACTAACCAATAGAAACATGTTGGTTGCATAATTCATGCATAGTGTATGAGCGCAAAACAAAAGATTGTGCATGGTCAACCTAAATCTTGGCATCTTTGTTTGCCCCTTTGATGTTTGCCGAGCTTCCTAACCATTCTCATCTATTAACTATGGTTTGTTCCTATGCAAAAAATAGTGGTGGAACAATTTCATTTTTCCATGGACACCTCATTTTCCTTTACCGAGACCTTAAACCTAATGCCAGACAACTCTGTTTGCTACACGTAACTAAAAGTAAATTTGTTGTTGCCTTAAATAGGCAAGTAACTATTTTTGTCAAAAGAATGGCAACTAACTCAAAGCAACTTTGTAATTTTTCTGAAACATGTTCAATGGAAAAAATATACTTGCGGGATGAAGTCTCCTGATTGACCTTAACTTTATGAACCGTAAATGTCAATCCTTCTTGTCTTGATGAAGATGTCTTTATGTAAAACAATAATGGACTTGTTCTTTCACTTTCACTTTTCCTATTTCTTTTTGTCTTTTTTCTTTCAATATTTAAAATTTCTGGTAAAAAAACTGTCACTATAGTAAAACAGTGATGATTATAATGACACTGTGGTACTTAATGCAAAAAAGTTCTTCCTGTAAGTTATGCTGTTTTTGTTTTTTGAGGACTCCAGAATTGATCATAGAAGTTGCTCATCCCTCCATAACAGCAGAATATGGTGAAAGCTTCCTTGATGTTGCTGATTATATGGTATTGTGGAACGGCATGACTATTCCAAGAGTAGGGGTAGGGGGTGAGGGGTAGGGGTGGGGTAGGGGTAGGGTTCAAGGGCTTTTTAAACAGCTTTATTTCTTTTCAAATACTATAACATTTATCTTTAAAAAGGAGTCCAAGCTGCAACTTGTACTTTACAAAGACAAACATCAACTTTGAGTTTGCAAGACATATTTTGATCGATCATCTTCAGTTACAATTTGAAGTTACGTCATATGTTGCTGTTAGAATTTAAATTACCGTGAAACATTACAACAATACTAAGTGCAAACGATCAAATAATTCGCATGCAAACGGTGTATCAAAGGAGAAGTGTTTGATGGCGGGAAATTACAACAACACCAAAACGTACAGAAAACTAGCATTAAAACATGAATGTACGTAAAAAGTGAAGTGTCATGGCAAAGGAACAACACACACAAGATGGCGGATGTACAGAACACGTACTGCTTTATTCCCCACACCATGTACCTGCTGCAACCACTGACCTGATGTTACATCTCCCCTTTTTTTTAGCAAAAGAAAAGCAAGCAAACGAAGGAAACACAACTGAAAAAAATACAGAATTAACAAACAGTGGCAATGCAAAACTCCAGACAATGTGACCACTGGAGTCATGTTTCTGTTCTAAATTGAACACAAGACTTTGAGAAATGTTACAAAACTGTTCCCACTGTGGCTAAAACTTGACATAGTCTTTGAACCTTGAAGGTTCTCTAACTGTCCTACTGGACCGTGTGGTAGTAGCCATAGACATTTTGACTGGTGTTGACCCAGGATTCTGCAAGGCTCCTGCACAGGACATCTCAACTTCAGTGTCTGTTAGGTCTTCATCAGATGGGGCTGTGCATGCAAACTCTGATGCCTTGGGCTCTTCAGTTCTTAGCAAATGGCGACGCTTTCTTCCATACTCTCCCGGCTATGTTTCAACCTTGTAGGATCTAGGTGACGGAAGAATCACTGTAACTTTAGCAGGCTTCCACCGGTTGCCTTCTCGAACTCTTACAAACTCGCCATTCATCAGTGGTGGCAGCTCCTTCGCTGTTTTGTCATGCTGCAGCTTCTGCTTTCTTTGTGTTTCTTTTAGCTTAGGCAAGACATCTTCAGGATCATACAGTTGGGGTGGCGCTTTAACATTTCTCTGGTCATTGGAATTTGGGTTCTCAAATGCCTTCCCATTAACATTATTTTGCGAGGGTGACAAGTTGACTTCCTCCAAAGGAGTATTCCGACATGAAGGGAGGGCTTTGTATGGGTCGTTAGCTTTCTCAAGCATTGACTTAACTGTTTGGACTGTTCTCTCCGACTGACCATTTGACTGGGGGTACCCTGGAATTACCCCAGTGCTGGTCATGGAAGGAATTAATGTTAATTCTGGCCACTTGGAGTAATAATCAATAGTAACAAGGTAGTTTCGACTCTTCTTGTGTAGGAGGTCTGTGCCAACCTTAGCCCAGGGCAATGGTGAGATCTCGTGTGACCTCAGTTGTTGAGACTGCTGACTTGGTCTACATGTATGTTCTAAACTTACTGGACAGTTCTTAATCTTCTCTGTCAGATCTACTGTTATCCCAGGCCAGAATCATACTTCACATGCTCTCGCTATTGTCTTGTTGATTCCAAGGTGTCCCTCATGAAGTTTCTCAACCATCTCCCCTGCTGAAACTCCTAGGGACAATGATCTTTTGCCCCTTTACGATAAGCCCATGTGCTACCGATAATTCATCTCTGTAATTCCAGAATTCCTGTGCATTGAGGGGGACTTGACCTCTGGAATCTGGCCAACCAAACAATATTACTTGTTGAAGTTCCGACAGGATCTCATCTTCCTTGGTTGCTTCCACGAACTTGGCCAACTGTTGGTCTGAAATAACATACTCTACTAATAATTATTATAAGTTGATGTCTAACTGCTCAGCATTTGTCAGGTACTCTTTTAAATGGGCTCGTGATAGAACAACCGCTAAGTGTAGGCTTTCCCCACGCTTGTACACTACAGTGATTCCTGGGAAGCGTTAGTACTGGACCAGCATCCGTTGCATGGGCAAGGGTGCTACATGTAGAGGCTTCTTTATAATGGCCTCCAAAGGCTTATGATTCGATTCAACTATAACATCACGGCCCATAATATACTCTGCAAATTTGGCACAACCAAATACCACAGCCAAAAGTTCTTTTTCGATCTGAGCATACTTTTGCTGCGTGGGTGTAAGCGTCTTTGAGGCATAAGCTATTGGTTGGTTTCCTGGAATCAATGCAGCACCAAGACCAGTTGAACTAGCATCAACTTGCAACGTCAATGCTTTCTGTGCATCGTAATATCCTAACACTGGAGCAAGGGTAAGCGATTCT
This sequence comes from Montipora foliosa, assembly GCF_036669935.1. Lineage (NCBI taxonomy): Eukaryota > Metazoa > Cnidaria > Anthozoa > Scleractinia > Acroporidae > Montipora > Montipora foliosa. Next base: position 38,281,952 of record NC_090879.1, read on the forward strand.
TTGATTTCTTTGAAACTGGTTTCCTGCTGTTTTCCCAGTGCCACAGAACATCCTGATGTAGTAACTGTCTCAACGGTGTGGTGAGGTCTGACAGGTTTGGAATAAACTTACTGACATAGTTGACCATTCCCAACAGCCTTTGGACACCAGCCTTGTCTGGTGGTCTGGGCATCTCAACTATAGCTCTGACCTTTTCCGGGTCTGTCCTCAAACCATCCTTGGAGAACACATGGCCATGGAACTTCACTTCATTCTGCTGGATATGACACGTAGAAGGTTACTGTCTCAGGAATGCTGCAAAACAGCCCCCAACTGCGTGTCATGTTCTGCCGTATGGCGGCCGTGTATGATTATGTCATCCATAATGACCTTCACAGTTTATTGATCATCAGTCCTATTTGCACTGAGGTGTGATGCAGGTCAGACTGAAGACAAAGATCCTGAGGATCAATGCAGGCAGTGATGAGCCAGTCACAATTGAAGGAGCAGAACTGGTGGAAGTTGAGTCTTTTACCTATTTGGGCAGAGTAATGGACAAAAGTGGGGGAACTGACGCAGAAGTAAAAACTAGGATTGGCAAGGCACGATCAGCATACAACATACTAAAAAAGGTATGGAACTCCAGAGAACTTGACACATCCACCAAGGTACGTTTGTTTAACTCAAACGTTAAGTCGGTATTGTTGTGTGGAGCAGAATCATGGCAGACAACGAAGGCATCTATGAAGAAGATCCAGTCTTTTATAAATCAGTGCTTACGTAGAATCCTAAGAATCCACTGGCCAGAAACCATCAGTAATGAGAATTTATGGGCAAGGGCGCAGCAAACTCCAGTGGAAGAGGATATCCGGCGAAGGAGAAGGAGATGGCTTGGCCATATGCTACGCAAACCACCTAGTAGCATTGGGTGTCAAGCCCTGAACTGGAACCCCCAAGGTCAACGAAAGAGAGGGAGACCACGGAACACCTGGCGACGGGAGCTTGAAAAGGACATTAAGAGGACTGGACACACATGGAAACAACTTGAAAGGATAGCACAGGACAGAGGAGACTGGCGAGTTATTGTTGGTGGCCTATGCTCCAGGAGGAGCAAAGGGCCAAAAATGAAAAAAATGAAATGACCTTCACACCTGGTAGCCCTTCAAAAACTTGCTCCATTCTCTGTTGGTAAACCTTTGGTGCAGATTTAATTCCCATTGGCATCCTCAAGTATCGATACCTTCCAAAGGGGGTACATGTATTAAATGTCAGAAGTTTACTGCTCTTCTCATCTAACTGGATTTGGTAGAATGTTTTTGCATCCAAAGTTGAAAGCACTGTGGCTCCTGCACAATTTGCAGTAATGTCATCGACTAACGGTAATGGGTAGTGTTTTCTTTTAATGGCCACATTAGGATCTTTTGGGTCCAAGAACACACGAATAGACTCATCCGGTGTATCAACACAAACAAGACTGCTCACCCAATCAGCTGGGTCATTCAAGGGTACTTTCTCTAGGATTCCAGCCTCTGCCATTCTGTCCAGTTCTTTCTTCAATGGCTCTCGTTTAGAGTGGGGAACTCGCCTGGGTGGGTGCACTACAGGAGGAACCAAGGGGTTGATATTAATGTGATACTTTCCAGGGAGACACCCTGGAATACTTCAGGGATCTCATCTAGAATGCTGTTATATTTAACGGCATTTATGCGCTGGACAAGATCCATCTTCTCGGATGTTTCCCTACCCAAGAGGGGTACATAGTTTCCATCAACAACTTGAAAACAAACTTGATACTTTTCCCCATGCACCCAACAAGGCAACTCACACTTTCCAACAGGTTTAATACACATTTTGGTGTAACTCTCTAACTTTGCTCAGAAGGATTGCAAAGGTTTTGTCGTGATCTTGTCAGAAGCAGCTTTAGGTAAGACATTGCACTGGGCCCCAATTCTTGCATTTTTCCAAAACTGACATTAGTCCTTGTTTTCTTTACTAATTGCCCCAGTAAACATAACCTCAGCATCAGAGTCGCAATCATCAAGAGTATTTACCTGCTTCTTTTGCCCCTCCTGGCCACAACACATCTTTGAAAAATGGTTCATTTTCCTGCACTTGTGACAGCGCGTTCCTGCAGCAAGACACGAAGCTGGTGCATGCGGAATACTACAATTCCCACTGGGTCTTCTGACCTTTTCCGTCCATTACATCCACTTTCTCAACTCTGCTGTTCTCTTCTTTTAAGCTCTTCATGTGCTGTTTGCTTGTTTCAGCAATATGAGCAGCTTGTAACGTTTTCTCTAAACTCTGTTCTCTCTCCATCAGCCTTTCCTTTGAGTGTGGATCTTTGAGGCCCAGCACAAATCTTCTTTATCACCAAGGTCGCAGTTCTTAGCTAGAGTTTTCAAGTTGCTACAAAATTCGTCCACTGTTTCTCCCTTGTGTTGTTTTCATTTGATGAACAGAAAGCGGTTGAAGTGCCTTGATGTCAACGGAGCACAAGGAGCGTTGAACTTTTCTTCTACAGCCTCAATTTATCCCAATCTCCCTCAGAAGTCCAAACAAATTTGAAAACATCTCCACACATTCTTTTCCTAGCACATGAAGCAGCATGGCAACTTGAATCTTTTCCTCTTTTTGGTGGAGTCCGCTCCCAACTTTGTAAAGATCCCAGGACATTTTCCAGCGTGTCCATGCTTGGGCTTTGTTTGTCGCCGCACTCAATAGCAGAGGCTCAGGCAGTTTCAGGTCTTCCATCCCGATTCTGACACCATGAAGTGTTATGGCAAAGGAGCAAGATGGCGGATGTACAGAACAGTGCTTTATTCCCCACACCACATGCCTGGTGCAACCGCTGACCTGATGTTACAAAAAGATAGAGTTAACTCTGCATGTTTTAGCTGCCTATTTAGATTAGGATTTTCCCAGCGGACACTTGCAACTGAAGATGATTGATGATCGATCAAAACATGTCTTGCAAACTCAAAGTTGTTGTCCATTTTTTATGAATACTAGTTTGTCTGCCTTTTTCCAGGCCACAAACATAACATAAATATATATGTGCGAAAGATGTTACTGAAGATATGTCTAACAAGTCAAACAAAAAACAATTGAATTCATTCTGAACAATGCATATCCAGCCATTCAGGGTGCAGAAGCTGTGACTTTCTTTGGCCATTCCCAAACAAAGTTGAATGTTCAACTGCTTTAACTATTAAAGGGAACCTCCACTAAAACAAGAAAATGACTTCAAAGTACAGAAGATAACGTTTACAATCTAAAATGTTCGAGCTGTTTCCAATGAAAGTGTTTGTATCCAAAATAAATCAATTTCAAAAACCTTGGTTTAGGTTTTCAAATTTTCTGGCTCTACCATCTTGATTAATTGTGATGTGTCACAGATCCCCTATTGTTCCAAAACAAAAGCTTTCTGTGTGAAAACAATAATGGTAACCATAAAATGTCACAATAATATACCTGGGAAATTTTAAAGGGAAATTTTAAAGTGAAAATCAGTGATCATTCTAAAATTCATTAATTTTTTTCAATACAAACACATTTTTTGAAGGAAATAAAATTTGGCAAACAAATTTGATTTTAAACATTAGTTTGTTGGGTTTGACATAATTATTATTCATCAGCCAGAGTGGAGGTTCTCTTCAAGGGTTTTTACTTGTATGTGATGTGATATTTTGTCCAATTTATCACATTGTTCTTTAGATAGGTTCTCCTACTGCTTTTGCAAACTCAGATGTGGAAAATAAGTTGAGAAAGAAGGCATCCAGTGGCAGGCACGGAATTTATATACCAAGTGGAGCACTATGGGGAGGATCTGATATCAAGAAAATGGCAGACAGAGAAACGTTACAGGTGATGCTACAATTGTTTCATTGGTTGGAATATAATAGCTGAAAATGCAGTAAAAGCTGATGCTCAAACAAATGCATCTAAAAATACTTGAAATTCTTTTATTAGTAAATTTAGATCTTTTGCTCTTTGATTTTTTTTTAATTATAATAGGGACTAGCCCTCTAGTGTCCTCTACTTACTGGAACAGGTGCCCTGCAATTAGCATGGCCTTGAGAGTGTTTAGGGTACACTGGTCAAAAAAGGAATACCTCCTACGGTTTTGGCAGTATACAAACTCCTGGATGCCCAGACCTATAAGCCTTGATTGGGCGTCAAACCGTAGCCAATCAATGCATAGACTAAAATATAATACATTATTATAACGCTAAAATTACTAATTCTCACCTTTTTGTTTGAAAAATAAAAGACTATATGTACATAAGTATCTTTACAGAAAAATAATAAATATATATGATTTTAAAAAATTGATTGGTTTCTTCAAAATCTTAAACAAGTGTGCAATGTTCAGCATACTAGTGATGACTGACTTTTGCATTTGTAGTGCTACTGAATCACTTTTTTCCTCCAACTAGCTGCTTTAGTGCCTTAGTGGCACAGTCGGTTAGTGCGCAGCCTTGGTGCAAGAGGTCCTGAGTTCGATTCCCAGATCTCGCATCCTTGTTTCAACTTCTTTCCTTTCCGTGTAGCTAAGTAGCTTTAAATACCCATAAAACAGAGGACTGGTGGAGAAGGGGGAGTAAAATGAGCGCACCGTCGATCTCGGGTTTGTCAGTTGAATTACTGTTACAAGTTATCGACGTTAAATATGGTTGCTTTACTTTTTTGACTTTTACTTTACTAACTTCTCTAGCTTCCGAGAATGTCCATGATGATGTTGTACTGTGTCACACGATGCTCGGTCTGCTGCAGCTCCCAACACAGTGGCCCGTCCTTGGAGGTCTTCGCAGCAGCCTCTCTTCAGGGGCAGCTCGTCTCTATCAGTGACACTTCCTTGCTCTGCTTGTCCCACAATAGTCGCGTTGACTCTGTTAGCCTTCACATGCGTGTTGTCTGCATAGAGAGGAATGTCCCAGTAAGCACCGCCCTCCTCATTCTCATACATTGGCTTGGGTTGGGCTTTCGAGTACCCAAGGCCCCACCAACGAAACAAGGTCCAGCGATCTGATCACTTCAAAGAACAGGATCTTAATAGCATTGTTGTACCGCGACAAGTACTTTGACTGAGCTTAAGCGTCTCCACCCAGCTAGAATGTGTGAAACCCTTTCTGTAACTGTGCCACACATACAACGTTCATCTCCGCTCAAAGCAGTCCCAGTCCTTCCTGTGATAGAATACTTTTGTTGGTAGTAGCTGCTGGTACAATTCTTGTAAACCAACAATGACATCAGTTGGTGCCTTCTTCCAAAGGTGGAGCCAGGAGAAGCAGGCCTTCTGATTTAGATTCTCGTCTTCCCATCTTTCCCTATCGTCTTACCCTGCCATTTTTTTCTCCTTCACAGTTGCTCTTGCTTCCTTCGGCGAAGCACTAGATAGACACTCCTTCACTTTCTTCCCTTCTACTTCTTCTTCTTTCTCGTCAGCATGGTGGACTACCAACTGCAAGGCATAATGAAATCAGAAAAAAAAGAACCACAGCTGCAATCACTTTCAGGCAAAATCATACTACCATGCACCGCCAACAAGCAAGATGATGCAAGGTTAGATATTAGAGCAAGAGGGATTCTGGAGGGTAGGCAACACGATGCATTTTTTGACATTAGGTTTTTCACCCGAACGCATCGAGCTACGGTACCGACGTTAACTCAATATCCGCAGCACTCCTATAGACAAGCACGAGATGGCGACGAAGAGGGAGTATGGTGACAGGGACAATAAAGGAAGTCCGCAATATGCTGTATTCCCTCCACTTGTGTTTTCAACAACGGCTGGAATGGGGAAAGAGTGAACATGTTGCATAAAACGCTTAGCCAAGCTACCTTCCACAGAACGAAAATCACCCTGTTGCATGGATTCGATGCACCGTATCTTTTGGTCCTTTATAACGAATCAGCTGTTATGGCAATAAGAGGCAGTCTTTACTGCTTCAAACCGGAATCCCGATGCAGACATTGAACAGGGCTAAAGTGAAGGCCACTTAGAGTCTTTTTAAAAATCCCATGTATATATATCAGATTTATATATTTTTTATTTTTGTTTCAAGTGTAAATGAACAATGAATTTAAACTGTGTTTTATATATTGGAACAGAAGTTTTTTGTTGTTTTTTTAAATTTTTGTATTAACTGGGTGATTTCAATAAAGTGTTAGATGTTATAATATTATGAAATGAATCATTAATTGAACTGTGGCTATGAAATCAAGTGAACCCATGATCTTCACAGTTTAGGAATGCAATTTAAGCAATTGCATAGAGAAGCCTGAGAAATTCAGGACTTCAGCCCTGTTGAA
>NC_090879.1:38293545-38311045 GCF_036669935.1 Montipora foliosa
CACATAATCTGCCCTGCCAATTTGTCATACATTTGCATTTTTTCATCGCTCCCTATCAGAAGGCCTGATTACATCAGGCGGGCTGGCCAGGTTTGGCCGGGATGTCTTGCGCAGCCCCATTACATGAGGTGAAAGCCAGCCCAGTTTTTGGACTAAATTTTAGAGAAATATGTCATGTGAAAAATGGATAACAAAACAGCAAGGCATGTGGACAGAAGTTTGTTTTGCTAATTGTTATTAAAAAATTCACCATTCTACAATTTAAATATAACCTCTATGGTTTCCTATCTTGAATTTATCCTTTATTTAAACATAACCAAAAATGACTCATTCCGTGGGCCATTTTTGCTCTAAAGGTGGAGTAATGTCGTTGAGAAATCGCTGGCTGGGCTAACCGGGCTGTCCCGGTGAACGTGATTATGGGAAAAATCTCGGCCCGTTGATCCCGGCAAGTACAATGCCGGGGTTCTCGGCTAAGCAAGCTGAAGATTTGTTCCATGTAATCGCAAAACTCTTATTTTGTTGTATTTCTCAGGACAAATGCTGGAATCTCGGACTAAACGAGCCCAGCCACGCCTAACCGTGCCAAGTTTGGGCTCATATTAATCGGCCCCTTGGATTCTGCTTAGGACTAAATCTTCAAAAATAACATTTGGCAATTACCTTAATTGTATGTGTTTTTCGAGTGTGGTCTTCATTTTTGAGGTCTCGCTTTTTTTTTTTTTTTTTTTTTTTTTTTTTTTTTTTTTTTTTTTTTTTTTTTCGTTTTCGAGGTGTAAAATGCAAAACTGGCAGGAGGCAGAACCTGGCAAACTGGGGTAAAATGCAGATTGAGGGTAAAATAAAATATTAATTACAAAAAAACGAGTCAATAAGGATAAAATAAAGAGTGTTCGCACCCGTTCATACTTAACACTAAACCCCCAACACAGCTCCCATCGTTTTGGTTGCCCCACTGCATGTTATAAATCGGCGGGATTTGCTTTCGAACTCTGTTAAGAATTGAAGCTGTTTGAAGCCTCACGCGCGCAGAAATCCCCAGCGAACGACACTCCAAAACCACAGCTGTTTTCCTTTGTTTGTTGTTGTTGGAAAAAGTATAGCTTCGTCAAGTGAGTTGCTATTTAGCCAAAGAAAGTCACCGCTCTGTAAAATTCTACTGTTCATTTTGCTGTGGCACCGAACAAAGTCCACCGAGTAATTACCTTGGCTAATAACCTCAATTATTTTGACACGCATGGCTACAATGCCCAATTAACAAAGACAGAGATAATGGATTTTGCAACAATTTGACGTTTCAGTCGGTTAAATATTGGCCAATATCCTTGAGAAAAAAATTCTTATTTAGGATCCTTCTCATTCCGCTTTTGTTTTTTTGTGTCGTTATGTTATTATCCTTTAGTGTCACAATTTAGTTTGTTTTGCATCTGGAAGTATGTTTATATATTCAATCTAACCCTCACTTCCCAAGGGGTTATCGTGCATAGCTTAACCAATGGAATCCCCGAATCTTAATTGCTAACACGGAGATTACATGAAAATTCTTTGTGCATTTTCGTTGCACTGAAAAAGACAACCAGGATTATAACTCTGATACCTTTCAGGTATTCTGAGGGATAGTTGTTGGATTTCGATCGATATCGCTCGAACTGACACCGGTGTGAGAAAATACACGTTTGAACATCTCGATTCACCTGGAAAGCAGCAGATGATTTCAATTGATCGCATTTTTCCATGGAACTTAACAGCAAAGATGCCCAAAAGGCTGGCCAGCAAACCTTCCTCTGCAGTCATGGATAATTGTGAGTTGTTGACAGAGGTAAAACAGGAGTTGTGTCTCAAAACACTCCTTTAAATTATTTATCCTCATGAATCGTTTTTTATTACTAATATTATATTCGGGCCCATCAGGGCACAAGTTATAAAACATGTTAGATTTTCAGTTTCTTTTTTTTTTTTCTTGTGGCAGCAAAATGCACAAAAGAAAAATGGGGCGGTGTTTTGATTTGGGCAATGCACCATAGAAAGCATGTGCCAGTGTTTTGTTATTGGGTAATGCACAAAAGAAGGCACATGGCGCTCTTTACAGTGGTTATTTAAAGCAAAACACGTAATCCAAGATCTGGAAGAGCAGTGTGATGGGTTGTTTGGATTACTGAAGATTGACGTTGCATTGGCTTAATCGATTTCTTCTTGGGGTGCTCAAAACACATGACTGCGGTCGGCGGGGACCCCCTCAATGCGGTCGAAAAAGATTATACCATTGAAAACAGCCATGTGGAACATCTGCACGCTACTTGATCGGGATGACTCAGACCGACCTCAAAGATGGACTGCGCTCATAGCCCATTAACTCGCCAGATACAAGATCGACATTGTCGCCCCTTGGTGAGACCAGGCTGGCAGGAGAGGGAGAACTAACAGAGAGGAGTTCAGGCTACTCCTTCTTCTGGAGCGGACAAGCGCCCGAGGAGAGACACAAAGCAGAAGTTGGCTTTGCCATCAGAACATCTCTTCTGAGCTAGCCTGCACCCCGAAAGGGGTGAATGACCGCCTCGTGATGATGAGACTCCCCCTCTTCTATGGAAAGAAGTTTGCCACCATCGTCAGCGCCTATGCACCCACCATGACCAACTCAGACGAGACCAAAGACAGGTTCTATGAAAACCTCGATGCTGTCATCTCCGCTGTTCCAGCTTCTGACAAGCTCATCATTCTTGGTGACTTCAACGCAAGAGTGGCTTGTCACTGACAGCAGCTCCTGGGAAGGTGTGCTGAGAAAGCATGGGACAGGCAAGTGCAACAGCAACAGCCTCTTGCTCCTCCAGACCTGCGCCAAGCATGACCTCCTGATCACCAACACTGTCTTCTGCCTCCCTACCCGGAACAAGACATCCTGGATGCACCCCTGTTCAAAGCATTGGCATCTGATAGACTATGTCATCGTCAGGAAGAGGGACAGGCGGGATGTGAGGATCACCAAGGCCATGTGCAGTGCAGAATGTTGGACAGACCACCGCCTACATCGTGTCCAAACTCAACATCCGCGTGCAGCCCAAGAGAAGACCGCTGGGCAAGAAGGTGCCAATTAAGTGAATTAACATCACCAAGCTGAAAGACGGCCCCACCAAGCAAGTGTTTGTTGATACCTTGGAAGAACAGTTGGATGCTATCACTCTGGACAAGCAGGACGTCGAAGCAGCGTGGACCTCTCTCCGCGAGATGGTGTATAACACAGCCATGGAGTGTCTGGGACCCCTGCAAGAAAGCACAAGGACTGGTTTGACGAAAACCACTCCAACATCACAGCCCTGCTGGAGCAGAAACATGCTGCTCAACTAGACCACATCCAGGACACAACATCAACAGCCAAGAAAGATGCACTGAGGAGCATCCGCAGCACCGTCCAGCTCAAACTGCACAAGATGCAAGACTCCTGGCTGATTGCAAAAGCCAACAAGATCCAAGGCTTTGCAGACAGGAACGATATGCAAACATCTACAGCAGCCTTAAGGAAGTCTACGGCCCCACAAGTGCAGGCTTCTTCCCGCTACTCAGTGCGGAAGGCACCACGCTAATCACAGAAAAGGACAAAATCCTGCAAAGATGGCCCAAACGTTTTGACTCCTTACTGAATAGACCGTCCTCCATCAATGATGAAGCCATTGCCAGACTGCCGCAGGTCCCAGTGAACATGTCACTCGACACTGTCTCAACTGTGGAAGAGGTGCAGAAGGCCATCCATCAGCTCTCCAGCAGAAAAGCTCCTGGATCGGACTCCATTCCAGCTGAAATCTTCAAGGAGGGTGGAACAGCCCTGACAGGCAAGCTTCTGACTCTCGTCCAGATCACATGGGAGAAGGAATCATTGCCGCAAGACTTCAAGGACGTGTCCATTATCCACCTCTACAAAAGGAAAGGAAACCACCAAGCTGCAACAACCTTGGAAAGTGTTATACCATCTCATAAGAGTGAATGCAGAATGGTTGTTTTCTACAGTAGGTTTTGGTTTTCATGTAAGGTCCCTCTTTCAGACAAAATTTCTCATTGTTTCTGTTAAAAAGATGTCCCATTTTGTTGATGATTTAGAAACCTTCTTAAAGTGCAACTATGATCAAAAAATAAAATCCTCTTTTCCTTCAGATTTGAATTAGTGTTATTGCTTACCACTTGACTGGCAAAAATTTTTAGCTTTGATTTTTATCCAAAGGCTGTTTAGGCTGTGAGTTTTGGATTTCGTGGTCCACCATTACTCACGCTCAAAACTGACCATCAGTCGTTGACTCGTGTACTACAACAAGTTGCAACATTGTTGAGACACTTTCTTTGAAAAACCGTTTCTAGCTTCCAATACCCGCTGTATCTAGAATTTAAACCTGTCCCACTTCCATTCCCCTCTCCCCCTTTCAATTTTGACTGTTTAAGTTTGCAACAAATCTTTTGTCTTGCTAGCAACACTGATAAGGGGGGGGGGGGAGGGGGGGGCTGCTTTCTCAATCCAGCTCTCTCATAGTAGCTCTTTAAGTACCTAGGATAAAATAAGTAACACCATTGAATGCTCCTCCCACATTCCCAGGCTGTTCCACTCCAGGGGCTTTCAAAAAATTTTGGTGATATACCGTAAGTTAGGTTACTTGTACACTTAGTATTTGGGCTGTCTGTCTGAGTGAGTGAGTGAGTGAGTGAGTGTAAGATTTGTAGGTCTGCAGTGCGAGCATGAATAACAAAATGTTCGGTTTTCTGGAATTACAACAAGTGATGTTTGTTTGCCGCACGGATGGGCCCACTTGTCGCCTTTTTCCTTTCTTAATTTTCTTAATGAAAAGAGAATAAAAACTCTTTGAGTATGTTATTGTCAAATCAACAGATACAGAGATCGTCATGCTAGCTCACGTTCTACAGACATTCTGAAAGGTCAAATAAACAAGAAAAAGTTCACCAGTTGACCATAATATTTTTACTTTTTGCTCCACTTTTCTTTTGAAAAATTATATCTGTATGAAAAATATAGAAGCGGAAGCCGCCTGTGTTTTAGGTGAGAGGGAAAACAAAGCTGAGAAGCCTTTTCAAATCCTCATGTCATTTAACAGCCGAACCAGAAAATAACTGGGTGAAACATGAAAATAAACAGGTCTGTTGGAAGGATGCTTGATGGCAATTTTTTTATTCTCCATCAACACTTTCTAAAAATTTCTTGTGCTCTTCCTTAAAACTGTGTATCAATATTTCATTACTTTTGCAACAATAGTTCTTTTGCATAAATCATGCTAACAAAATCTGTACCATGCATAGTTCGCATTTTTGAGCGCTAGAATATAATTTTTGGTCCTATGCTTTTGGCAGCAAGTCATGTATTTTGGGGTCACCCATCCAGATACTAACTCAGCCGGACAGGGATAACTTCAATGAACTTTTGTCATGGAAACTGTCAGACGCTTGGAGTACACGCTGTGAAAAAGAAGTTGAACTTCATGTCAGCCTTGAAGCCTAATTTGTTTCTCGATTCCCATTGATTTCCGATCTTCAGTCTTTCTGGGTTTAGTATGTAACATCCTGGAAAACAAAAAGCAGCTCAGCTGGCAGTTATGAAATAAAGTACTGTGTCTTGAAGTTACTGCACTACCACACATATACGCAATGCGTGCCTTTTTTTTTGACAAAAAAGTTTTCTCTTTGAACTTCTTTTAGTTATGATGGAACCACAATTTGTCAGGTGCAAAATGTACATTTTTCAGGGCATCTTGAAAACAAAGACCCTTGAGACCCTATAAGACGAAAACAAAGAAAGTAACCCTGAACCCTCAATTTGGTTAACCCCCGGCCTAAAAGCCAACTTTAGCCCTAGGGATAAACAAATTGAGGGTTTTCGGTTACTTCTTCGTTTTAGAGTCGTAGGGTCTTAGGGGTCTTTATTTTCAAGACGTCACCCCATTTTTCTTGTTAACATGTTAAATATTTTTATATCTCTGTCATTGCAGGACAATTCTTGGTGGGTGAGATACTTAGAAGAGATGACCTTGAATTAACTTTTGTTTGGAACAGAACTATTAGTTTACTTGAGGGACAAGTAGATGACAAATACATTTTGAAAGATCTTCATTGCTTCAAAGAAAGGTAAGGTACTTTCTTGTAAGGATCTAGTAGGGGGCGGAGTTGTTCAGCAGACTGAACGCCACATGAAATCTTCAAGCTCGATTTTCAAGGGTTTATTTTGACGCCAAAATTGCAACTTCTCGGATCTCCTGTCTCGATGGGTTTTAAGATAATCAATTCCAAATTTTCAATTTTAATAGATGATTGTACTACCCCAAATACGGTGTTAGGAATTTTTCATTTGTCTTCAGAGACTGATTTTATGGTACTTTTTCTGCCCAAATTAAGTTTGAGATGGGAGTTTCGGCTTTGGTGCAGGATATTTCCTTCAATTCTTTACGTATCTAAAATGCCCCACACTGTATTGGAGTGCATTCATCTGTGACTTAGATGCGGTTATTTTCACAATAAAGTGAAGGGGCAGGAGCCTCTGGAGCAGACTCAGTCATTCTGAGTTTGAGGCCTCAAAACTAAAAGGCAATATTAAAAACCAAAAAACTAGATCTAGAACTTTATTCAAATAATTCGATCTATTAGCTTTAATTTTGATATAAATTATAGTTTGTCCATAGTAAATAGAGGGGAATGGTTATGAAACCCGACAAATTAATTTCTTTGTTGTATGTTTTTGTTCTCTGGGCCTTGACCATTGCACAAAAGACAATAGTTGTTTACTCAGTACTGAGGGACTAACCAATAGAAACATGTTGGTTGCATAATTCATGCATAGTGTATGAGCGCAAACAAAAGATTGTGCATGGTCAAATCTTGGCATCTTTGTTTGCCCCTTTGATGTTTGCCGAGCTTCCTAACCATTCTCATCTATTAACTATGGTTTGTTCCTATGCAAAAAATAGTGGTGGAACAATTTCATTTTTCCATGGACACCTCATTTTCCTTTACCGAGACCTTAAACCTAATGCCAGACAACTCTGTTTGCTACACGTAACTAAAAGTAAATTTGTTGTTGCCTTAAATAGGCAAGTAACTATTTTTGTCAAAAGAATGGCAACTAACTCAAAGCAACTTTGTAATTTTTCTGAAACATGTTCAATGGAAAACAATATACTTGCGGGATGAAGTCTCCTGATTGACCTTAACTTTATGAACCGTAAATGTCAATCCTTCTTGTCTTGTCTTTATGTAAAACAATAATGGACTTGTTCTTTCACTTTCACTTTTCCTATTTCTTTTTGTCTTTTTTCTTTCAATATTTAAAATTTCTGGTAAAAAAACTGTCACTATAGTAAAACAGTGATGATTATAATGACACTGTGGTACTTAATGCAAAAAAGTTCTTCCTGTAAGTTATGCTGTTTTTGTTTTTTGAGGACTCCAGATTTGATCATAGAAGTTGCTCATCCCTCCATAACAGCAGAATATGGTGAAAGCTTCCTTGATGTTGCTGATTATATGGTATTGTGGAACGGCATGACTATTCCAAGAGTAGGGGTAGGGGGTGAGGGGTAGGGGTGGGGTAGGGGTAGGGTTCAAGGGCTTTTTAAACAGCTTTATTTCTTTTCAAATACTATAACATTTATCTTTAAAAAGGAGTCCAAGCTGCAACTTGTACTTTACAAAGACAAACATCAACTTTGAGTTTGCAAGACATATTTTGATCGATCATCTTCAGTTACAATTTGAACTTACGTCATATGTTGCTGTTAGAATTTAAATTACCGTGAAACGTTACAACAATACTAAGTGCAAACGATCAAATAATTCGCATGCAAACGGTGTATCAAAGGAGAAGTGTTTGATGGCGGGAAATTACAACAACACCAAAACGTACAGAAAACTAGCATTAAAACATGAATGTACATAAAAAGTGAAGTGTCATGGCAAAGGAACAACACACACAAGATGGCGGATGTACAGAACACGTACTGCTTTATTCCCCACACCATGTACCTGCTGCAACCACTGACCTGATGTTACATCTCCCCTTTTTTTTAGCAAAAGAAAAGCAAGCAAACGAAGGAAACACAACTGAAAAAAATACAGAATTAACAAACAGTGGCAATGCAAAACTCCAGACAATGTGACCACTGGAGTCATGTTTCTGTTCTAAATTGAACACAAGACTTTGAGAAATGTTACAAAACTGTTCCCACTGTGGCTAAAACTTGACATAGTCTTTGAACCTTGAAGGTTCTCTAACTGTCCTACTGGACCGTGTGGTAGTAGCCATAGACATTTTGACTGGTGTTGACCCAGGATTCTGCAAGGCTCCTGCACAGGACATCTCAACTTCAGTGTCTGTTAGGTCTTCATCAGATGGGGCTGTGCATGCAAACTCTGATGCCTTGGGCTCTTCAGTTCTTAGCAAATGGCGACGCTTTCTTCCGTACTCTCCCGGCTATGTTTCAACCTTGTAGGATCTAGGTGACGGAAGAATCACTGTAACTTTAGCAGGCTTCCACCGGTTGCCTTCTCGAACTCTTACAAACTCGCCATTCATCAGTGGTGGCAGCTCCTTTGCTCTTTTGTCATGCTGCAGCTTCTGCTTTCTTTGTGTTTCTTTTAGTTTAGGCAAGACATCTTCAGGATCATACAGTTGGGGTGGCGCTTTAACATTTCTCTGGTCATTGGAATTTGGGTTCTCAAATGCCTTCCCATTAACATTATTTTGCGAGGGTGACAAGTTGACTTCCTCCAAAGGAGTATTCCGACATGAAGGGAGGGCTTTGTATGGGTCGTTAGCTTTCTCAAGCATTGACTTAACTGTTTGGACTGTTCTCTCCGACTGACCATTTGACTGGGGGTACCCTGGAATTACCCCAGTGCTGGTCATGGAAGGAATTAATGTTAGTTCTGGCCACTTGGAGTAATAATCAATAGTAACAAGGTAGTTTCGACTCTTCTTGTGTAGGAGGTCTGTGCCAACCTTAGCCCAGGGCAATGGTGAGATCTCGTGTGACCTCAGTTGTTGAGACTGCTGACTTGGTCTACATGTATGTTCTAAACTTACTGGACAGTTCTTAATCTTCTCTGTCAGATCTACTGTTATCCCAGGCCAGAATCATACTTCACATGCTCTCGCTATTGTCTTGTTGATTCCAAGGTGTCCCTCATGAAGTTTCTCAACCATCTCCCCTGCTGAAACTCCTAGGGACAATGATCTTTTGCCCCTTTACGATAAGCCCATGTGCTACCGATAATTCATCTCTGTAATTCCAGAATTCCTGTGCATTGAGGGGGACTTGACCTCTGGAATCTGGCCAACCAAACAATATTACTTGTTGAAGTTCCGACAGGATCTCATCTTCCTTGGTTGCTTCCACGAACTTGGCGAACTGTTGGTCTGAAATAACATACTCTACTAATTATAAGTTGATGTCTAACTGCTCAGCATTTGTCAGGTACTCTTTTAAATGGGCTCGTGATAGAACAACCGCTAAGTGTAGGCTTTCCCCACGCTTGTACA
The DNA here is from genome assembly GCF_036669935.1 of Montipora foliosa. Classification (NCBI taxonomy): domain Eukaryota; kingdom Metazoa; phylum Cnidaria; class Anthozoa; order Scleractinia; family Acroporidae; genus Montipora; species Montipora foliosa. The sequence continues at coordinate 38,303,066 of NC_090879.1, forward strand.
CTACAGTGATTCCTGGGAAGCGTTAGTACTGGACCAGCATCCGTTGCATGGGCAAGGGTGCTACATGTAGAGGCTTCTTTATAATGGCCTCCAAAGGCTTATGATTCGATTCAACTATAACATCACGGCCCATAATATACTCTGCAAATTTGGCACAACCAAATACCACAGCCAAAAGTTCTTTTTCGATCTGAGCATACTTTTGCTGCGTGGGTGTAAGCGTCTTTGAGGCATAAGCTATTGGTTGGTTTCCTGGAATCAATGCAGCACCAAGACCAGTTGAACTAGCATCAACTTGCAACGTCAATGCTTTCTGTGCATCGTAATATCCTAACACTGGAGCAAGGGTAAGCGATTCTTTGATTTCTTTGAAACTGGTTTCCTGCTGTTTTCCCAGTGCCACAGAACATCCTGATGTAGTAACTGTCTCAACGGTGTGGTGAGGTCTGACAGGTTTGGAATAAACTTACTGACATAGTTGACCATTCCCAACAGCCTTTGGACACCAGCCTTGTCTGGTGGTCTGGGCATCTCAACTATAGCTCTGACCTTTTCCGGGTCTGTCCTCAAACCATCCTTGGAGAACACATGGCCATGGAACTTCACTTCATTCTGATGGATATGACACGTAGAAGGTTACTGTCTCAGGAATGCTGCAAAACAGCCCCCAACTGCGTGTCATGTTCTGCCGTATGGCGGCCGTGTATGATTATGTCATCCATAATGACCTTCACAGTTTATTGATCATCAGTCCTATTTGCACTGAGGTGTGATGCAGGTCAGACTGAAGACAAAGATCCTGAGGATCAATGCAGGCAGTGATGAGCCAGTCACAATTGAAGGAGCAGAACTGGTGGAAGTTGAGTCTTTTACCTATTTGGGCAGAGTAATGGACAAAAGTGGGGGAACTGACGCAGAAGTAAAAACTAGGATTGGCAAGGCACGATCAGCACACAACATACTAAAAAAGGTATGGAACTCCAGAGAACTTGACACATCCACCAAGGTACGTTTGTTTAACTCAAACGTTAAGTCGGTATTGTTGTATGGAGCAGAATCATGGCAGACAACGAAGGCATCTATGAAGAAGATCCAGTCTTTTATAAATCAGTGCTTACGTAGAATCCTAAGAATCCACTGGCCAGAAACCATCAGTAATGAGAATTTATGGGCAAGGGCGCAGCAAACTCCAGTGGAAGAGGATATCCGGCGAAGGAGAAGGAGATGGCTTGGCCATATGCTACGCAAACCACCTAGTAGCATTGGGTGTCAAGCCCTGAACTGGAACCCCCCAGGTCAACGAAAGAGAGGGAGACCACGGAACACCTGGCGACGGGAGCTTGAAAAGGACATTAAGAGGACTGGACACACATGGAAACAACTTGAAAGGATAGCACAGGACAGAGGAGACTGGCGAGTTATTGTTGGTGGCCTATGCTCCAGGAGGAGCAAAGGGCCAAAAATGAAAAAAATGAAATGACCTTCACACCTGGTAGCCCTTCAAAAACTTGCTCCATTCTCTGTTGGTAAACCTTTGGTGCAGATTTAATTCCCATTGGCATCCTCAAGTATCGATACCTTCCAAAGGGGGTACATGTATTAAATGTCAGAAGTTTACTGCTCTTCTCATCTAACTGGATTTGGTAGAATGTTTTTGCATCCAAAGTTGAAAGCACTGTGGCTCCTGCACAATTTGCAGTAATGTCATCGACTAACGGTAATGGGTAGTGTTTTCTTTTAATGGCCACATTAGGATCTTTTGGGTCCAAGAACACACGAATAGACTCATCCGGTGTATCAACACAAACAAGACTGCTCACCCAATCAGCTGGGTCATTCAAGGGTACTTTCTCTAGGATTCCAGCCTCTGCCATTCTGTCCAGTTCTTTCTTCAATAGCTCTCGTTTAGAGTGGGGAACTCGCCTGGGTGGGTGCACTACAGGAGGAACCAAGGGGTTGATATTAATGTGATACTTTCCAGGGAGACACCCTGGAATACTTCAGGGATCTCATCTAGAATGCTGTTATATTTAACGGCATTTATGCGCTGGACAAGATCCATCTTCTCGGATGTTTCCCTACCCAAGAGGGGTACATAGTTTCCATCAACAACTTGAAAACAAACTTGATACTTTTCCCCATGCACCCAACAAGGCAACTCACACTTTCCAACAGGTTTAATACACATTTTGGTGTAACTCTCTAACTTTGCTGAGAAGGATTGCAAAGGTTTTGTCGTGATCTTGTCAGAAGCAGCTTTAGGTAAGACATTGCACTGGGCCCCAATTCTTGCATTTTTCCAAAACTGACATTAGTCCTTGTTTTCTTTACTAATTGCCCCAGTAAACATAACCTCAGCATCAGAGTCGCAATCATCAAGAGTATTTACCTGCTTCTTTTGCCCCTCCTGGCCACAACACATCTTTGAAAAATGGTTCATTTTCCTGCACTTGTGACAGCGCGTTCCTGCAGCAAGACACGAAGCTGGTGCATGCGGAATACTACAATTCCCACTGGGTCTTGTGACCTTTTCCGTCCATTACATCCACTTTCTCAACTCTGCTGTTCTCTTCTTTTAAGCTCTTCATGTGCTGTTTGCTTGTTTCAGCAATATGAGCAGCTTGTAACGTTTTCTCTAAACTCTGTTCTCTCTCCATCAGCCTTTCCTTTGAGTGTGGTTCTTTGAGGCCCAGCACGAATCTTCTTTATCACCAAGGTCGCAGTTCTTAGCTAGAGTTTTCAAGTTGCTACAAAATTCGTCCACTGTTTCTCCCTTGTGTTGTTTTCATTTGATGAACAGAAAGCGGTTGAAGTGCCTTGATGTCAACGGAGCACAAGGAGCGTTGAACTTTTCTTCTACAGCCTCAATTTTATCCCAATCTCCCTCAGAAGTCCAAACAAATTTGAAAACATCTCCACACATTCTTTTCCTAGCACATGAAGCAGCATGGCAACTTGAATCTTTTCCTCTTTTTGGTGGAGTCCGCTCCCAACTTTGTAAAGATCCCAGGACATTTTCCAGCGTGTCCATGCTTGGGCTTTGTTTGTCGCCGCACTCAATAGCAGAGGCTCAGGCAGTTTCAGGTCTTCCATCCCGATTCTGACACCATGAAGTGTTATGGCAAAGGAGCAAGATGGCGGATGTACAGAACAGTGCTTTATTCCCCACACCACATGCCTGGTGCAACCGCTGACCTGATGTTACAAAAAGATAGAGTTAACTCTGCATGTTTTAGCTGCCTATTTAGATTAGGATTTTCCCAGCGGACACTTGCAACTGAAGATGATTGATGATCGATCAAAACATGTCTTGCAAACTCAAAGTTGTTGTCCATTTTTTATGAATACTAGTTTGTCTGCCTTTTTCCAGGCCACAAACATAACATAAATATATATGTGCGAAAGATGTTACTGAAGATATGTCTAACAAGTCAAACAAAAAACAATTGAATTCATTCTGAACAATGCATATCCAGCCATTCAGGGTGCAGAAGCTGTGACTTTCTTTGGCCATTCCCAAACAAAGTTGAATGTTCAACTGCTTTAACTATTAAAGGGAACCTCCACTAAAACAAGAAAATGACTTCAAAGTACAGAAGATAATGTTTACAATCTAAAATGTTCGAGCTGTTTTCCAATGAAAGTGTTTGTATCCAAAATAAATCAATTTCAAAAACCTTGGTTTAGGTTTTCAAATTTTCTGGCTCTACCATCTTGATTAATTGTGATGTGTCACAGATCCCCTATTGTTCCAAAACAAAAGCTTTCTGTGTGAAAACATTAATGGTAACCATAAAATGTCACAATAATATACCTGGGAAATTTTAAAGGGAAATTTTAAAGTGAAAATCAGTGATCATTCTAAAATTCATTAATTTTTTTCAATACAAACACATTTTTTGAAGGAAATAAAATTTGGCAAACAAATTTGATTTTAAACATTAGTTTGTTGGGTTTGACATAATTATTATTCATCAGCCAGAGTGGAGGTTCTCTTCAAGTGTTTTTACTTGTATGTGATGTGATATTTTGTCAATTTAACACATTGTTCTTTAGATAGGTTCTCCTACTGCTTTTGCAAACTCAGATGTGGAAAATAAGTTGAGAAAGAAGGCATCCAGTGGCAGGCACGGAATTTATATACCAAGTGGAGCACTATGGGGAGGATCTGATATCAAGAAAATGGCAGACAGAGAAACGTTACAGGTGATGCTACAATTGTTTCATTGGTTGGAATGTAATAGCTGAAAATGCAGTAAAAGCTGATGCTCAAACAAATGCATCTAAAAATACTTGAAATTCTTTTATTAGTAAATTTAGATCTCTTGCTCTTTGATTTTTTTTTTATTACAATAGGGACTAGCCCTCTAGTGTCCTCTACTTACTGGAACAGGTGCCCTGCAATTAGCATGGCCTTGAGAGTGTTTAGGGTACACTGGTCAAAAAAGGAATACCTCCTATGGTTTTGGCAGTATACAAACTCCTGGATGCCCAGACCTATAAGCCTTGATTGGGCGTCAAACCGTAGCCAATCAATGCATAGACTAAAAATATAATACATAATTATAACGCTAAAATTACTAATTCTAACCTATTTGTGTGAAAAATAAAAGACTATATGTACATAAGTATCTTTACAGAAAAATAATAAATATATATGATTTTAAAAAATTGATTGGGTTTCTTCAAAATCTTAAACAAGTGTGCAATGTTCAGCATACTAGTGATGACTGACTTTTGCATTTGTAGTGCTACTGCATCACTTTTTTCCTCCAACTAGCTGCTTTAGTGCCTTAGTGGCACAGTCGGTTAGTGCGCAGCCTTGGTGCAAGAGGTCCTGAGTTCGATTCCCAGATCTCGCATCCTTGTTTCAACTTCTTTCCTTTCCGTGTAGCTAAGTAGCTTTAAATACCCATAAAACAGAGGACTGATGGAGAGGGGGGAGTAAAATGAGCGCACCGTCGATCTCGGGTTTGTCAGTTGAATTACTGTTACAAGTTATCGACGTTAAATATGGTTGCTTTACTTTTTTGACTTTTACTTTACTAACTTCTCTAGCTTCCGAGAATGTCCATGATGATGTTGTACTGTGTCACACGATGCTCGGTCTGCTGCAGCTCCCAACACAGTGGCCCGTCCTTGGAGGTCTTCGCAGCAGCCTCTCTTCAGGGGCAGCTCGTCTCTATCAGTGACACTTCCTTGCTCTGCTTGTCCACAATAGTCGCGTTGACTCTGTTAGCTTTCACATGCGTGTTGTCTGCATAGAGAGGAATGTCCCAGTAAGCAACCGCCCACTCATTCTCATACATTGGCTTGGGTTGGGCTTTCGAGTACCAAGGCCCCACCGACGAAACAAGGTCCAGCGATCTGATCACTTCAAAGAACAGGATCTTAATAGCATTGTTGTACCGCGACAATTACTTTGACTGAGCTTAAGCGCCTCACCCAGCTAGAATGTGTGAAACCCTTTCTGTAACTGTGCCACACATACAACGTTCATCTCCGCTCAAAGCAGTCCCAGTCTTCCTGTGATAGAATACTTTTGTTGGTAGTAGCTGCTGGTACAATTCTTGTAAACCAACAATGACATCAGTTGGTGCCTTCTTCCAAAGGTGGAGCCAGGAGAAGCAGGCCTTCTGATTTAGATTCTCGTCTTCCCATCTTTCCCTTATCGTCTTACCCTGCCATTTTTCTCCCTTCACAGTTGCTCTTGCTTCCTTCGGCGAAGCACTAGATAGACACTCCTTCACTTTCTTCCCTTCTACTTCTTCTTCTTTCTCGTCAGCATGGTGGACTACCAACTGCAAGGCATAATGAGATCAGAAAAAAAAGAACCACAGCTGCAATCACTTTCTGGCAAAATCATACTACCATGCACCGCCAACAAGCAAGATGATGCAAGGTTAGATATTAGAGCAAAGGGATTCTGGAGTAGGCAACAAGATGCATTTTTTGACATTAGGGTTTTTCACCCGAACGCATCGAGCTACTGTACCGAAGTACCAATATCCCAGCACTCTATAGACAACACGAGATGGCGAAGAAGAGGGAGTATGGTGACAGAATAAAGGAAGTCGAATATGCTGTATTCACTCCACTTGTGCTTTCAACAACGGCTGGAATGGGGAAAGAGTGAACTGTTGCATAAAACGCTTAGCCAAGCTACTTCCACAGACGCGAAAATCACACTGTTGCATGGATGCGATGCACCTTATCTTTTGTCTTTATACGATCAGCTGTTATGGCAATAAGAGGCAGTCGTTCTGCTTCAAACCGGAATCCAGATGCAGACATTGAACAGGGCTACAGTGAAGGCCACTTAGAGTCTTTTAAAATCACATGTATATATAAATTATATATTTTTTATTTTTGTTTTCAGTGTAAATGAACAATGAATTTAAACTGTTTTTATAATTGGAACAGAATTTTTTTTTGTTTTTAATAATTTTTGTATTAACTGGGTGATTTCAATAAAGTGTTAGATTTATAATATTATGAAATGAATCATAAATTGAACTGTGGATATGAAATCAAGTGAAGCCATGATCTTCACAGTTAGGAATGCAATTTAAGCAATTGCATAGAGAAGCCTGAGAAATTCAGGACTTCAGCCCTGTTGAAGTCTTGAAATTTTCAGGCTTCTCTATGCAGTTGCTTAAATTGTTTTCATAACTACGTGGATCAAAGCTTCACTTGAACTTTTTAGTTGTGACAGAGACTCGCCTTTTCTGTCTTCTCCTGTCAGTAGAACTGCTTTTTCGTCAGAAAGGACTGGTGTCAGACTTAGGTGACCCTAGGTGTCAGAACCTGTATTGACCAAGCACCATCAACAAGGCCGTACCTAGAAATTTTTGACTGGGAGGCACAAGTCGTTATGATGGTCTGGGGGGAAATACTCTCCCAAAAAAACTTGAAATGCAGAGGCACGGAAGTGCTACTTTCATAGATATTTCGGCAAAAGTAAACCTTAATTACCGGCAGTCCAAGTTTAGAAAGACAGGTACTTTTAGAGTTTAAGGTTTTGTGAACCTTGTTCTAAAGCTTTCTGGGATGATTTTGAATTTTGTTTGTTCTCCGGTACTCAAAAGACCATTAGTCTCACTCAGCAAGACGTTAAAGTTGGTGTTCTATCAAGATTGTGCCCCGTACTTAACTACTTTCTTCTTATTGCAAAAATTTATTTATGGGATTGTAGAAGAAACCAGACTCTACCGAATATCAACAGTTGTAAAGCTAAAATTTTAATTAAATGTGAAACAGAAAATTATATTGGACATATCAATAAAAAAATGGAAGTTTTGAGGGCAAATTGGCGAACTTTCAATTTAGTTAATTTCAGCGTCTCCGTTAATAATTTAATGTAAATAAGCAATATTTTAATGTAAAATGGAATGTTAGTGTTAGTGCTGTGTTAAAAACAAATTGTTGTATACTGTATTTTGCTTTTACGTATTGTAATTTAGTGGTTTAAGTAGGAAATAGGGTATGTAATTGTGTGTTTTGGAATTTAATAATTAAAAATACATTTTAAAAAAAGGGTTTTGTGAACTGGTTTTACCAGTCTTGTGTTTACCGAAAAAAGTTGTATTATTATTATTATTATTATTATTATTATTATATAGCTGAATTTTCCCCCAAACAGTGCGCGCTCTCATTGGTTACTTCGAGGTCACATGACATCTAACAATAAAACTGTTTCCCGCCAAGTCTCTGAGCGGGCAACAGTGCAAAATCTATGACATCAGAGGGTAACATCACTGTTACCCGCAATGAAGGAGCTTACGAAACGAGGACGACGACGGCTACGAGGACTTCATTTAAAAATACAACTTCGCGTTATTCATATCACTATAGTCTCCCTCGCAGCCGTTTTTTGGATGTCACGCAACGTTCCCCCACGTTGCGTGACATCCAAAAAACGGCTGCGAGGGAGACTAGAACGTTGCGTGACATCCAAAAAAACGGCTGCGAGGGAGACTA
>NC_090879.1:38316045-38323545 GCF_036669935.1 Montipora foliosa
GGTTTTAGAGCCTTTTGATTGAAATATCACTATTTTGTTGGCTTTGAAAGATGGGAAAAGTGGTGATACTTTGATCCAAAACCGAACAATGAAGGGGAATGGGTTCAATACCGGGTTGACGTCACAGATTGCTTCGCATTGAGATAGTTTTTTGAAAACAGGTATGCAAATTAATTTGTGATGTCAACGCGGTATCGAAACGATTCCTCTTCATTGCTCGGTTATGGATCAAAGTATGCCCACTTTTCCCGTCGTTCAAAGTGAATAAAAAGGTGAAATTTCAATGGAAAGGTTTTAAAAACAACACGATGTATTTTCGATGATTTCGCAGAATAAATCAAGTGGAAAAGTGTGTTGAGGTGATAGGCACTTACATGACTTAGAGTCATAGCATTCCAGTTACTTTCATGAGAAACGTTTATTTGCATTAATAGCAGAATCTGTTGTGCAGCATTTACTAGTTTTACAACTTGGATACAATGCCAATTTGTTAGAGTTCTTTGTTTAAAGACTGACTGAGAAACCTGTTAAAAACGAATAACAATAAGAGGATAAAGGTTTGATTTTTGCGCCCAATCCTTCGTAAGATAAGGCAGTTGTCCATTTTGTATTGTTGTGAGACCGTTGCCTTTGAATTTGCGTTGCTTTTGATTTGGTAAATAACAGGGAAACCTTCTCAGTCACTGCTTATAAACCCTTTAGGTGTCAAAATATCATCAATAGCTTCAACAAATAATAAGAGAAAAGCTGTACCTGTGGCAAGTAAACATTAATTCCAAATGCCAAGACGCTTAGTTAAAGGGTCAAAGTTTCTGTGTACAAATAGACAGTGACAGATGTCAGCAGTACAATTTGCATGGGCTTCCACCAAAAACGTTGCCTTTCGCAACCATAATAGTAGAGGGCACTACTCGGGAACCTAAGGCCCCTTAACTTTTCATTATAAAATTACAGTTTGGATGCCCACGTGGTAGAGGTTGATGTTATTGGACCTGGTCAGCAGCAAAATCGATTTACAGTGAAAACAGTTCGCCATAACCCGGCCTCATCAGGAGCTGTAACAGGAAATGCGACCTATGCATCTTTTCTAAGCAGCATGTTGGGTAAGATATTTCCATTTTTCATCCCAACATTGAAGAGAGTATTCATTGGTGTGTAGGTGAATTTCATAAAAGTGTTTTGAATAGGCCAAAATTCCTGTTCTTGTGAATTTTTAAAAATAGATATATTGATAATCAACGATGAAATGATATATGAAAAGAATCATATATTGAACTGCGGATATGAAATCAAGTGAAGCTATGATCCTCGCAGTTATGATCGCAATTTTCGCAATTGCGTAGAGAAGCCTGAAAAATTCAGGACTGGTATGCTTTTTCATCGAAGCCTTCCTCGATATTTGTCTGAAGATCTTGAGCGTATCCAAAAACGCGCAATGCGCATTACTTTGCCAGATTATAAGTACCGTGACGCACTAAAGATAGCCAACATTGCCACCTTATATGATAGACGTGAGTCACCTTTTTTCTGACGTCAAGAGCATTACAAATGACTGTAACAAATCCCAAGATTTAGAATATCTCTAAAAAAATTGGAGTAATGAGATTCAAACGTGGCACCAGTAATGTACACCAGATAAGACACAAAGTTACGCCTATTAAGTTGTTGTCGTGGCAACACTCTTGTCTCCAGTCCCTCTCTGCAATAAACCAAGTATCTTTCGTTTTGAACATAAGAACAGGCGGATGGTCATGTGCTGCCCATAATGCTCTACATCTCTGTATAAGCTTACCGAGAGTGAACATGTCTTAATACGACAATAAACGACAAAATCGGTCCTGCCTTAAATAGACTCAGCAGCAAAAAATGGTTGCCATGGCAACAGCATAGAGGGTATCATTTTGTGTCTTACTTGATGTAGGTTACTGCTGCCAAGTTTGAACGACACCCATCCGATATTCTTAATATTGTGATTTATTGCAGTCATTTGTCTTGCTTTTGACGTCATCAATTTTTTAGCAAAAACTTGAACAGAGCGAGTAACTGAGCAAAATGCGCAACATTTAATTCGCTTATCGTACAAAAACAAGGGAGCGCTTAGCGAACGCCGATGCAAACAACGTCATCCCTCCATGGAACTTTCTGGAAAGTTTCGCTTTGACTTCATTTGAAATGCAGTAATGTGATTGGGCAATCGAACTGTTTACTGGCCATATTAGGAGTTTCCTTGGCGGGAGTAAGGAGAAGCTTTGTTTTAATCTTGCCAAACATTGGTCCGTGAAACAAAGTGCGAACACTTTCTCAAGGTCATACGAAAGTCGCTCTATCTCTAGAACAAAGGAAGGTATTCCAAAATACAAAACACCATTCATAATTTTGAAAGGTCTTAAAATAAGCAAAAGATATTTTTTACTTCATGGGCACTAAAAGAACATGAATTATAAATTTTTTAGATTATCTTTGCACTCTTAATATACTCATATAGGTTTTAGCATTTTAGTAGTACTGTTTATTTAGTGTCCCCAATTAGTCCTTTCCGGGCTAAATAAAGGGGCTGTCTGTCTGTCTACCTATCTACCTACCTACTTGTCTGTCTGTCTTTCGGTCGGTCGGTCGGTCTGTCTGTGAATAACAACAAATGTCCACAAAAGCGACTGCACATAACTTGCCGAGAGGCTGAACTGCAACCTCGTTCCCAGGGTCTCCATTGTTGTTGGTTGTTGTTCTCATCGACAAAGACACCTTGGGAACGAGGTTGGATGAACTGAACTTTGGCGCTAAACCTATTTAGAACTAAGTTGTCATTTTTTTCCTTTAATCTTAATCAGTTATTCTTTTGTCTTTGTAGGGGCACACAGTCAAGGACCAGGACTGCATCTCTGTTGACTATTTTATAGCAATGTAATTATTATGCACACGATTGGGATAAAGTAAAAGGCCCGGAAAAAAGGAAAGAATGAGTGTTATTTGCAGTGATCAAAATTTCTGAGACACTTAGAGAAATCTTAATCAGAAGTCTTTTAGATATAGATTTTGTAATAAAAACTAACGATAAAAAGTCACGACGTTTCGACCCCTCGGAGGTCATTTTCAAGTGAGAATAAAAGTTTTAAGAATTAGCATAAATATGTAAAGTGTAAAAAGTGCTAAAAATATATGGAGTAATGAACGGTAGCTAGAGAAAAACAATAGACAAAAAATAATTAATTACAAGAACTGTTCTAAACAAATAATTTGGCGCGGATAGAGTCACACTGTTTGTTTAGCGATGGTTTCAGTTCTTTTATAAAAAACATTTCAAAAACAAGACAATCAAACTTGTTCTGGCACTTTCTCAGAATTCTAAAACTCTTTGCGATGTTGTTAGGTTCCAATGCATGTTTCTCTCTCAGATGGTCGCCGATGGTTGCCGCTTTGTGCTCTTCAATGCGCTGGTGAAGGTGCCGGCAGGTATATCCGACATAACCTGCGTCGCACAGGTCACACTTGAATTGGTACACAACGCACTGTTGGCTTACAAGGGGTGGCTTCTCTTCACGGACCCGGATCTCTTCTTTGATCTTTTTGCTCGTGTAGACAGGGGTAATATCCGCACTGATCTTACGGCTTAGGTCGGCAAGTTGTCTCCGTACGGCGTTCGCAGATTTTTGGTCCTTGAAGGGCAACACGACTCTGATTGGGTCCCCACGCTTCTCATCAACGTGGGTGCGTGATTCCTCGGAAACTTTTGAATCAACGAAAAGGCGGATGGTGGACTGCACATGATCTTCAGGATAACACAGACGGGAAAAGATCTCTTTGAGGCGTTCACATTCCTCGTGAAAGGCCTTCCATGTAGACGAGAGCTTAAACGCACGGTTAAGCATGGTATTTATCAGTGACCGTTTATATCTCGCGTCAACGTGGCTGTGATAATGTAACAACAGTCCGGTGTCAGTTGGTTTTCGGTACACCGTTGTGTTCAGGTAGCATCCATTCCTGATTACGTTCATTCCAAGAAAGGGTAGTCTGCCATTTTCTTCGAGCTCCATTGTGAAATCAATAGAAGGGTGACTGTTGTTTAGTGTCGTTAAGAAATCTATAGCTGCTTCAACATCAGGCATTGCGCTAAGGGTGTCATCAACATAGCGCTTGTAAAAGGCGGGCATCTTGTTTTCTGTTTCCAGCTGTTTCTCGATGTTACACATGAAGGCGTTTGCCATGAGAGGCCCCAGCGGCGAGCCCATTGCCACACCGTCCACTTGTTCGTACAAGTTTCCTTCAAACTGGAAAAGCTGATTTTTGGTGGCGATTCTTAACAGTTCTATCAGGGCCTGCTTCGTGATATTAAGATCGTGTTCTTTGTTGAACCAGTCGTTCTCAAAGGCTCTCTCTGCAATACTCTCAATGGTTTCGTCCACAGGAACATTAGTAAAGAGTGATGACACATCATACGACACCAAAACATCATGCTCTTTGATTTTCATTTCACCGAGTTCGTCAGCAAAAACAAAAATGTCACCGACGGTATGGTCGTTGACGGACAAGGGCTTTAGCTTTTCGTCCAGTCACTTGGCAAGTTTATAATTGTATGTTCCTGTGGCAGATAAGATGGGACGCATGGCTAACTTCTTCTTGTGGGTTTTAGGAAGACCGTACAGATGTGCGAGCCTGGAACCCTTTTGGACTACTGAGTCGGCGATGTTTTTGGGTAGGATCTTTTGTACAGTCGACGTTAACTCCTTCTCCTTTTGGAGTAATGGATGGTAAAATTTCGGAGGTCTACCTCGTGTTCTTGGTCTCTCAAGGCTTACTGGTGCAAATTTTTCTTCGTCATTAATGGATGATTCTTTCAACAGACGTACGTAGTCAGATTTATCCATTATAACCACGCCTGAGCCTTTATCCGGCTTTGTGATAACAATGTCATCCCTCTTCTTAAGTTGACTTATTGCTCTCAGCATTGCTTTCGGTGGTGTTGGACCTTTACGTTCGCTGTAATTGAGTGCAATAGATCGCAGTGTTGCAGCTGCTAGTTCTCTCTCGTTGCTGTCTTCGAGTTTCGGTTCTAGTTTCCAGTAAGCCTTCTCAAACGTTGCATGGATTTCTCTTGAGGATATTCGCTGTGGCAGTGCAAAGTTTAGCCCTCCAAATTATTTGTTTAGAACAGTTCTTGTAATTAATTATTTTTTGTCTATTGTTTTTCTCTAGCTACCGTTCATTACTCCATATATTTTTAGCACTTTTTACACTTTTGTACATATTTTTATCACATTTCGGCGTTCGCCGCATTTTTATCTAGTTTTTACATATTTATGCTAATTCTTAAAACTTTTATTCTCACTTGAAAATGACCTCCGAGGGGTCGAAACGTCGTGACTTTTTATCGTTAGTTTTTATTACAAAAACTTAGAGAAATGTTGAAAAGTTTACCAGATGTTATTTAAAAGCGCGATCTGGAACAGTTATCGCCACCAACCTCAAAGCTCCTTAAAAAATAACAAAATTGCAGATATAAAAGAGCATAAATTGGATATTAATTCTTCTGGTTTTCGTCACTTCAGAATTGATCTTATCCTGTGAAAATGCTTCTTGGTCAACCTAAAATGCATTTTCTCCTGCAGCAGCACAACCCCGGTCTCTTACAACCCAAGATATTTACACCCTTCACCCTGTCCCAATGAAGGGGTGCATGGTGGCTTAACACCTTTAAAACAGATGGTCTTTTCTGATTATCATCATGTATGTACTCAAGTGAAGCTATGATCTTCGCGGTCATGAACGCAATTTTAGCAATAGGCAACTTTCACGATAGCGTCGTTTGACTACAACTACCAGAATTCAGTTTGTTTTTCTTTTCTTATTTAAATTTTGTATTCCCAGCGGGGAAACTAATTAGCATGAGACAAGCAAAACCTGTAGGATTCTGGAACTTGAAGTCAAATGGCGTCATCATGCAAATTAAGAAATTGATCATGAATTTCGTCATAACATTGTCAAAGTAGCTGTGGATCCACGAGGTGATAGCCGAGTGGATCTGCAGACTACTTTGACAATGTTTTGACGAAATTCATTGTCAATAACAAGACAGACGCATAAAAAACTGATATCGCTTTTTTTACAATAACAAATTAAGTCAAAACACGAGAAGAACGCGAGACAAAAATGCGAGAGACTTCAATTTTATTCAATCTGACGCGACCAAATTCTTAACTTGCCTCGCTCTCTTATTGGCTAATGGAGAAAACGGAGACTTTCTATCGGTTAAAAAGTGACAGATCGACGTTTCACAAAATTTTGCATAAATTTAACTCTTCGAAACGCATGAATTATAAATGCGAGTGTCTGTACGCTTATTGACAATAAAAATTAGACAATAAGCGCGCGAGAATTTTGCAGTCATTGTAAAATGTCCAATTGCGTAGAAAAGCCTGAAAAATTCAGGACTTCAACGGGGTTTGAACCCGTGACCTCGCAATTTCGGTGCGACGCTCTAACCAGCTGAGCTATAAAGCCACTGATTGCTCAAATTGCGTTCATGACTGCGAGGATCGTAGCCTCACTTGATTTCATATCCGCAGTTCGATATATGATTCATTTCATATATCATTTCGTTCACTGTATGTACTATTTTGCCAAGTTTTCATGCGATATCCTCACTGTAAATACGTACCATCTGGGCAAGTAACTCAATCTCTTGCTCGTTTTTTCCAAACGATTTTAGATCATCCATAAAAACAGATGATTAATTAACTTGTATTTGGTCCTTCTTCAGCATGTACCCTGGTTAGGCTTTTCTAGGTTTCAGTGTCAGAAGGATCGTAGTTATATCAAAAAGCCACCTGGAATTCCTTGTGTGATTCGACTTTACTTTCGCCTAACGATTCATTGTTGTTCCACCTTCGTTAAGTCCCAAGTAGACATGGTGCATTCTCAGTTGGACCGACCAATATAAGGCATTCCAAGATCGACAAAATGGGAAATCATGTGGTTTCTTTGAAAAACAAGTTCGAGGCTTTCACCAGGTTTCCAAACGAGAGAAAACATAAAACCAAGAGACCGCAGGCCGAGTGCTTTTACTGTTTTCGAGCGTTTGGAAAACCTGATGAAACCCGATGGTATCAGTGTCAGAAAGATCGTAGTGATGTCAAAAAGCTACCTGGAAATTCGAATTTCGCCTAACGATTCATCGTTGTTCCACCCTCGTATACTTTTCCCAAGTAGACAATGTGAATCTGTCACCTACGTCCTGCTTGTTGGCTTCTGTTACAAAAATTTCACTCGTACTCGCATTCCATGTTGTTACCTACTGGAACATTGTGAGTTCTGACCAAGCACGCTGCTCTCGAAGATGGCAGAATACCGATTTAGACAACTGAAAACTGTCGAGGAAGAGGAAAGATGTGAAACTGGAGGAACGAGAAAGAGGAAAGGTGGGAAACAAATATATTATAATATAATATAATAATAATATTATTATTATAATATATATTATTAAATACTATTTTAGAGGAACGTTGT
>NC_090879.1:38328545-38336045 GCF_036669935.1 Montipora foliosa
GTATATGTCCAATATAGGGGATTTCAGTTGTCATAATCTTCATCTTGTTGCGGTTGAGCTTCAATCCCACCTTTCTTGACCTTTCTAACACTTGAGCTAAACGGCGGTTGTGCTCTCTCTGTATGACTTTATTTAGATCCCTCGGATCCAAGCATACCGCATATATAATTATACGTTAATGGTTGTTTTAAGCAGTTTCAAGCAAAAAGTTGACGGAATCTTCCCCAATGTCAAAAAC
Source organism: Montipora foliosa (assembly GCF_036669935.1). NCBI lineage: Eukaryota > Metazoa > Cnidaria > Anthozoa > Scleractinia > Acroporidae > Montipora > Montipora foliosa. The sequence goes on from NC_090879.1 coordinate 38,328,784, forward strand.
AAGCTTTATGGCGTCACTAGTCAAGAAATGGCACGTGACACAGGCAACTACGAGTGAAATGAAAAGGTTAGGGTGATCTGAGAAATGGTCATACCAACGTTTGGCTCATGTTGCCTCTTTCAAATAAATAATAGCCTGCGAACGCAGACGTAATTCCGGCGCTATTTTTCGGGGGAGAGAAACGAGCGCCACAAACACGTCTGCGTTCGCAGGCTAATAAATATGGACTTGAGGCAAAAAACTTCTCCCCTCGTGTTACCTAAATTATTCCACTGTGTAACTTGATAGTAGTATAATGAAAGTCACCTTTTTATGAACCGGGGTACAACGCAGTTACCATTGAAAGACGAGGATTTTGTGAAATATGATGAAAAGTTGAACAAATGGTAAAAATGCGTCTCCACGTCCCCGAGTCCCCACGTCCCTAGTCCCCACGTCTCCCAGTCCCTACGTCCTCACCAGGGCGCTTATCTCTTTTCGCCCTGTCCTCACGTCCCCGCGTCCCCGTCTCACTTTTCGACACAGCCCGTAAGTTTTATGAACAGCTTCGGAAAAATGTTCCGGTCACTATCCCTGCTCTGGATTGTTGGAAGCGGTCTCTACAACCCCAACCAGTGTTTAATTTTCGTTTTTGGAGAAATATCTACTATCACGAACAGGTTGGGTGACTTTAACTGGAAAATTGTCCACAAAGTTCTTCACATGGCTCTCTCCCTTAGACTCTCTGTCTACCGAGATGCTTTGGGCACCTTTGTTTATGTTTTCATTTGGCTTGAAGTAACGAGTGGGAAAGAAATAGACGACAAAAAGCTACAGAGGAATGCTAGAAAGCTGTCCAATCGAATAAAAAATATATTTGGAACGAATAAGGCCCCGCTGCCGTTCTTGGACTAATAAAACATCGCGTATTTCTGAATGATTTTGTCACCTTACGCCGCTCGGGCGTAAAAATTAAAAATTGGGCAAATTGGTTCATTTCGGGAATGTTTTCAGGAATGCCTTTAGCTGATGAACATACAAAGCATCTCATCCAAATGTTAGAATTCCAAACAAGCCTTGAAAATAAGATTAAGATAAGTCACGGTAACTATCCAACTAATAGACTGCCAGAAGCCCCTTCATAAATAAGTCGAGCGGCCCGCTTTTCTGAGGCATTAGTGCTTTGTCACGCAAATAAATAAAATGACCGAGGGAGGCTTGGGAAGAGAAGTGTTACACTTCCCAAGCCTATCTCGGTCATTTTATTTGTTGCGTGACACAACACGACTGCCTCAGAAAAGCGGGCCGCTCGACTGATTTATGAAGGGACCGCTGGCACTGAATAGAGTGCTTTAAGCGGCTCAGGTCTCTGAGGTCTTCTGCAGGGATTTTTCGGAATTCACCGTCGGTCAAACTGCTCAGTCGTTCAACCCACGTTAAAACGCTTGCGAATTGCAATCAACGGCAAAATGTCTACTTCTAATAAACTACGTAGCTGAAACTTTGGAATTCACCAGTTTGGCAATGAATTTGTCTTAAACGGCATTAGTTTTAAAAGCGAACTAGACGCTTCATGAGAGTACACTGGGTTGCCTGTGGTATGTGTTACTCAAAAACAGAAGAAACTGAGTTGGCTGGTATTAAACTGCAGCGTTCCAGGCAATTTTTACTGCAGCGTTCCAAGCAATTTTTTCAAGTCGGGATCATTAAGACCATTTAACGGGTCACCCAGAAGTCGTACCAGAAGTCGTTGCCCACATGCGACGAAACAGATCTTTTCCTAACGTTAAAAACCTGGCTACCAGCCTATTAATCATTGTCAGAAAGAAGAAATTCCTGCCCTCTTTACAAAAAATAGACACGCATTGGCTCACGCATTGCTTACGTGTGGTAGTGCAGTAACACAGCGCTTTATTCCATATTGTCAAATGAGCTGCGTTTTGTCTTCCGGGAGATTGAAGTTGTCTTTGCGTAATATGTAGCTCTAATAGAACACAATATTGTTTTGGTATTGTATATCATTGTATTGCCATGGTAGAAGTCTTACGTAAATAGCCCCCTGCGAAGGCATGTGGTTACTAGCAAAGTACTGAACCCAGAAAGATTGAAGAAAATAAAAGGGAATCGAGAAACATTGGCTTCTGGGCTTACATGTTGATCATTTTCAAGTTCTCTCACAACTTTTTTTCACCACAAGTTTTAAAGTGCACTCTGAGCATCTGACAGCTTTGTAAAACAAAAGTTCACTGAAGTTAAACCCTGTCCGGCGGGATTAGTATCTGGATAGGTGACCTAAAAGATATACCACTTCGTAACAGAAGCATAGGACCGAAAATTCTATTGTAACGCTGAAAAATGCGAACTAAGTAAGGTACAGATTTTGTTAGCTTGCTTTATGCAAAACAAATATTGATGCAAAAGTAAATAAATATACACATTTGATACACAGTTTTTAGGAAGAGCAGAAGGAAGTTTTCAGGACGGTCGATCGAGAATAAAATTGCCATCAGCAACAAAATTTACGACATGAAAACAACATTAATTTTGAACCACGAATATAAAAAGTTAAAATCAACGACAAACATTTTGGGAGATTTTTGCCACGTTCAATTTTGTTATTGTACTTTTGGCTGTACAAGTAAATCGCTAAATCGAAAGTGACATCGAATTCAGTGGGCGGCGTGTTTACTCGCGAAACAGTGACGCATCTGTGTCAAATGATGGCAAGATACAAGGTTTTTGTTAGTTTTCTTTTTTTTTCAAGTGTATAATGTTTGACAAGGAATGTGCGAATTCAACAAAGATCACAATCGCCCAACTCTTGAGGTTGACCATTGTTTCTGCAAAGTCAAAAATTTACTCTCAAAGACGAGGTTATTTATCAACAGGTAATTCCATCTTTTTGGAAATAGCAGCTACTTTATTATTCATCTGCGTCACAATTTTTTGCTGATTTTGGGGCTCATTTTGTTGAAACTCAAACACGCTTCCAACAGACCTGTTTATTTTCTTGACTTACGCACGCGCTGCTTATTTACAGAGCACTCCCGTTGTTAAGCTCGAAAATTACACAACATGATATTAAAATTCACAAAGGCTGGAAATATCACAAAAAAAACTTTTCCAGCGAAAAAATTATTGAAACAAACAACATATTTGCTATAAGAGGCAAAAAAAACTCTTCCTATTTCAATTAGGTGCGTGCAAACAAGACACACAATCCGTGTCACAAAGCATTTGCAATTAAATAAATTTCTGACAGTTCACATCAAACCCTTTTGGAAAGAACCTTGACCGTAAATAATGAAGCACAAAAGAGACAACAAGCTTTCATTCAAATAATTCTTCACTGTCACCTTTCCAATTTCTTTTTACCTTTGCAGAGTTGAGCACAAAATAAATGTAACTGAGAATTGCGAGACAACTAAGACGCGACTTCAGAAAACATTGTGATGCATTCAAGGCATTCAATTCTTTCAATGTTTGTTAAATCCATAAAAAAATTGCCATTTGATTTCAGTATTTTATATAATACCAAGTTGGTAAAATATTAGAAACAAAGCTCACTTGATATCAAACGGCGAAAAATGAAATTGTTGTCGAAGACCATTACTCGTCGCTTTAAGATTCCAGATGTTTATTTTTCACCGCCTGTCTTGTGCATCCAATTGACTTTTCATTCTTGAGCTCCATGACGGTATATTTTGTTTAAAGATCCACTAAAGCGCCATTCGCGTTACAATATAACAACAGAGATCACAGATCCACTTTATGGATTCCTTCTCTGTTTTTGTTGAACTCATAATGACTTACCAGAGAATTTTTCATTTGGTTTCAGTGTTGTACATAACAGCACACTTGGCAAAATATTAGAAATACAGCTCACTTTGATTTCGGCTCTACGGGCTAAAGATTGTTGTCGAAGTCCATTACTCGTCGCTTTTAAGATTCCAGATATTTATTTTTCACCGCCTGTCTTGTTTATCCAATTGACGTTCCATTCTTGAGCTCCATAAGGGTATATTTTGTTTAAAGATCCACCAATACGCCATTCGTGTTACAATGACTTTCGACGCCATTGCAGGTTAATTAAATGTTCTCCTGTGTGCATTACCCCAGCCTCCCTCAAACCTAACAAAATACGCACAGAAGACTCTATGCACAAAGACACCACTTAGCAGGAGAGTGACGACAGGCAAGACTTTTACCGACACGGAAAAAAAAAGGAAAAATAAAATAAAATAAATGAGAAATACTACACATTTTCCGACTGGGATTGCCACACTGGCAACCCAGTAACAAGAACACCCTCAGCGAACAAATGGGAAAGGAAAAAAGCAATTTCAGAGTCAACTGTTAATAGCCAGCGAATAGAAAGCATCAAAAAACAAAGTCAAAGAAAGAGTTTTACTGATGTACTTTATTCCATTTTATCTCTGAAAACGAGATAATTCACTTTTTGATTATGATTTTATTGAAACACGCCACCTTGGCTTGGAACAGGAATCGGCGAAATACGGCAAAGCAACCAAGAAAAGATTAACTTAAAACAAGATCCGCTCCAACTCTGAATTTAGCTTACATTTGGGTGCTTTAATTAAACAAACTTCTGAAAACACAAACTAGTGAGATTACCCCTAATTTTATGAGAACTCATTCCAATTACGTGTTTATAACATAAGGGCAAAATTTCTTGTCACGCGGCTGTCGAGGCACATCGAAAAACAGTTGGGCAAACGGTTAAAAAAGAACTTATTCGTTCGCATTTTAGAACAAAACAGACAAAGAAACAAATCAACTTTTTCTTTATGTCCAAAACAGTACAGATAATTGTTGTTTAATTCCAGTTAAGAAGAAAAATTCGAATTTCATTTCTGATAAAACGAAAAACCGATTAAACCACTTTTTAAAAATACACATCCACTTGAAATAACGCATCCGTAATAAAAACAAACGGTTTAGTGCCCAAGGAAAGAATTTGTGGAGTAAATTCTTCCACTAAGTATGAGCTGTTACTGGCATTCTGTTTTGTCGTTGTCGTTCTCTTTCGCTCTCCTTTCGTTTCTGTTCTAGTCATAGGTCCTCCAGGCATCATGTAACCTTATCAGAGCTTCTAAAGATATGCCAAACATTGCAATACAGAGAAAAAAGCTGCTCTAAGCAAAATATAAATAAAATATAAATATATCCCTCCGATGCTTGACTTGAGTGACCTTGAATAACTGCGTAACCGCCAGTGTGGACCACACAGCTATCATGATATGACAAACTGGATGGAAACCAGCGAAAAATGCAGAAAGAAAACATTTTCCAAACCGTTTAACACCTGAACACGAAAAGCGTTGACTGTGTAAGAACTAAAGTTGACGTAGTATGGCCGTGTAGCCGCGTCGAGCCACAAAAAGCGCGCGCGATGAAGCCTAGCTGATGTTTAGGTGAGTTAACCTGGGTTGAGCCTGCAATCAATCAGTACCCAATCAGCGGTACCTTAAAAAAAAACGGTAAGTACTTCATGTATCCCTTATTATTATGTATTTAAATATAAGCTATTGATAATGTATTTCAATTATTACCCTTATATACCCATGTATACCCTTATATACCTCTATATACCCATGTATACCCTTATATACCCCTATTTACCCATGTATACCCCTATATACCCCTGTATACCCCTATGTACCCATGTATACCCTTATATACCCATGTATACCCTTATATACCCATGTATACCCTTATATACCCATGTATACCCATGTATACCTATGTATACCCCTATATACCCATGTATACCCTTATATACTCATGTATACCCATGTATACCCCTATATACCCATGTATACCCTTATATACCCATGTATACCCATGTATACCCCTATATACCCCTGTATACCCCTATGTACCCATGTATACCCTTATATACCCATTTATACCCTTATATACCCCTATATACCCATGTATACTCTTATATACCCATGTATACCCATGTATACCAATGTCTACCCTTATATACCCATGTATACCCCTGTATGCCCATGTATACTCTTATATACCCATGTATACCCAAGTATACCTTTATATACCCCTGTATACCCTCATATACCCATGTATACCCTATATACCCATGTATACCCTTATATACCCATGTATACCCATGTATACCCTTATATACCCCTATATACCCATGTATACCCTTATATACCCACGTATACCAATGTATACCCCTGTATGCCCATGAATACTCCTACATACCCATGTATACCCATGTATACCCTTATATACCCATGTATGCCCATGTATACTCTTATATACCCATGTATACCCATGTATACCTATGTATACCCCTATATACCCATGTATACCCTTATATACCCATGTATACCCATGTATACCTATGTATACCCTGATATACCCCTGTATACCCTCATATACCCATGTATACCCTTATATACCCCTATATACCCATGTATACCCTTATATACCCATGTATACCCATGTATACCTATGTATACCCCTATATACCCATGTATACCCTTATATACCCATGTATACCCATGTATACCTATGTATACCCCTATATACCCATGTATACCCTTATATACCCATGTATACCCATGTATACCCCTGTATGCCCATGTATACTCCTATATAGCCATGTATACCCATGTATACCCTTATATACCCATGTATATCCATGTATACCCCTGTATGCCCATGTATACCCTTATATACCCATGTTATACCCATGTATACCCTTACATACCCCTGTATACCCTCATATACCCATGTATACCTATGTATACCCTTATATACCCATGTATACCCATGTATACCCATGTATACCCTGATATACCCATGTATACCCTTATATACCCCTATATACGCTTATATACCCTGATATACCCATGTATACCCATGTATACCCATGTATACCCATGCATACTCCTATGTACCCATGTATACCCTTACATACCCCTGTATACGCTTAGATACCCCTGTATACCCATGTATACCCTTAAATACCCCTGTATACTCTTATATACCCCTGTATACCCTCATATACCCATGTATACCCATGTATACCCTTATATACCCCTGTATACCCTCATATACCCATGTATACCCCTGATCACTCATGCGTACCCCTGTATACCCATGTATACCTTCATATCTTATTAAACACATTGTGGTAATGTCCAAATATGGTCACAGCGTGCTCAATATTCGTGCGTACACAACGTATATCCTGGGAGATACATAATTTTGTGTGTCAGGGAGAAAAA
>NC_090879.1:38341045-38343545 GCF_036669935.1 Montipora foliosa
ATACAAGGGTATACATGGGTATATAGGGGTATACATGGGTATGTAAGGGTATACATGGGTATATAGGGGTATACATGGGTATGTAAGGGTATACATGGGTACATAGGGGTATACATGGGTATACATGGGTATATAAGGGTATACATGGGTATATAGGGGTATACATGGGTATACAAGGGTATACATGGGTATATAGGGGTATACATGGGTATGTAAGGGTATACATGGGTATATAGGGGTATACATGGGTATATAAGGGTATGCATGGGTATATAGGGGTGTATAAGGGTATACATGGGTATACATGGGTATATAAGGGTATACATGGGTATATAAGGGTATACATGGGTATATAGGGGTATACATGGGTATATAAGGGTATTCATGGGTATATAGGGGTATACATGGGTATAGAAGGGTATACATGGGTATATAGGGGTTTATAAGGGTATGTAAGGGTAGACATGGGTATATAGGGGTATACATGGGTATACATGGGTAGATAAGGGCATACATGGGTATATAGGGGTATACATTGGTATATAAGGGTATACATGGGTATACATGGGTATATAAGGGTATACATGGGTTTATAGGGGTATACATGGGTATATAAGGGTATATAGGGGTATACATGGGTATATAAGGGTATACATGGGTATATAGGGGTTTATAAGGGTATGTAAGGGTAGACATGGGTATATAGGGTTAATTATTTAATGTATTATAATATACGCGTGGGAATACATTATAATTTAAATACACTATAATAGGGGATACATGAAGTACCTAGGAAAAAAACCAGCTGACCTCGGTGGAAAGCACTAGATAACATCGACCTAAACCTGGTAAGCCATATATGCCGCTCACAAAATGGAACTTTTAATAATTAACTCTCTTTGTTTTTCTTTACTTTTCTTTATACCCTTCCGACAGTGGGAAGAGCGCCGGAAATTTGTTAGCTGCGAGTTGAGAGACTGAAAATATTCCGTAAATTACTGTAAAATCCATTACGTATTGAACAGCTTTTTAGTAATATAAGCCGGAAAGGTCTATTGACCGTTTTATGACTGAAATAATCCTCGTCGCGATCGATCAGAAGACAGAGCGAGGAGCGAGCGAGCGAAAACGAAGTGATCATCTTTCAAGACTTCGCTGACATATCGATGGCTCACCAGGTTTAGGTCGATGTTATCTGGTGCTTTCCGACCTCGGTGAGCTCTTAGCTTGAGCCCGCGATATGGTCACGTGATACTGGTCAGCGGATACCTTGTTTTGACAGGTATCAATTGATCAAAACATGGACGTATGTTGCAAACTAGCATGATACTGGTCACATTGGCATACATGGATGGGTGGACGTACGGACGGTCGATGACGTCATGGCTTTAAAACCAAAATTTCTGGCATTTCTTAACTATGGTGCTCGGCGCGCGCGCGGAGCTCCGCTATGTGAACTGGAAAATAATATGATGGGAAAGTTTTCTATCAATTTATGGAGCCACGACTTCACATTGAAATGGTTTAGGTCATATCTTAAAAGGTAGGAACCAATATGTTCGTGTAAATGGCTGCTGCTCCTCCAGTCAACAGTTACTTCAAGGTGTTGCTCAAGGATCAATTTATGGAGCCAACGACATGAAATCAAGTAAAGCTATGATCCTCGCAGTTATGGTCGCAATTTCAGCAGTTAGTTTTATCATTTCATTCCATAATGAACACTACTTTAGCAGTAACGAAAGGAAAACTTGAAAAATTTAGGCCTTCCTTTCGTTAGTGCTAAAGTAGCGTTCATAACTGCAATGACCTTAAAAAACATAGCTTGTTTCATTCCCGCAGTTCAAATGTCTTTCATACATTGTTCCCTCATGCTTCCTTATCTCGTAAATCAACGCTCATCGTTTAAGGGACAGTTTCACGATTTTGCGCATGTCCAAGCTTTGGCGCTAGCAGTTGTAAGTTTTACGGTTTGTTACTGAACCAGATGATGTCCATTAATAAGAGAGAGAATTAAGCAAATACGTAGAATGACTGAGGCTCAGGTTTGGTGGAAGATACTGTGGGTTTACAAAGGAAATATCAAATTTAGTATTGACCATCGAATTTATTGTGCGGGTCGAACATTTTATTCTACGCACGAGTTATCTATTCGCATGAAGTAGTTAAGATAACACAACGGAAATGATTGCAAAAGTAATTCCAATGAGTAATTCCACTTCTATGGCATTGTTTCCGTTTCCTGAATCAGTGCTTTTGATTGTTTCAATAACAATGGAATTAAATGGGATGACGTGACAGTTTGCCCATCCACAGAGACGTGAAAGTCTCTCATTAATTCGTAACTTGCATTGTAAATTTAAGGACACTTATGGAAGCAAAGAAAATAGGGAAAATAAAAGTCATATCCGTGGACTGGATTTGAACCCGGAGTTTCTACTCTTTAGGAACAGTTTCTTTCAGTTTAACACACAGCGTTCATTTATTTGGTCTCCCATAGAAT
>NC_090879.1:38348545-38361045 GCF_036669935.1 Montipora foliosa
ATTTGAGAAATTATAAATCAAGGACCAATAAAACCTTGCACATTTTCGCATCATTCGCAAGTTATTTTGAAAGATTGACTCCTGCTTCTGTGATGTTGCATTGTGCTTATCCTCTAAAGCCTTTATCCTTGAACAACGAAACAGGTGAGTTGGAGGTTTACATGTTCGATTTTCTGAGAACTTTTTCGAAAATCAAGGACAAAATGCCCGCATATACAACAACTGCTGAACAACAAAACTATTAAGCGCTTGAGGCCCTGATTTTTTTGTGTATCCACATTTTTAGAAATCGAAGAATACAAGATTAGTGCCCCATGAACATTTAACAAAGAAATTAAGAAATTGCGTTTTTTGCCATCAAAAATGGGGGGTCAACTTATACATGGGATCGACTTATACACGGGTAAATACGGTAAGTCTGAAATTTAGCATAATTTTCTTCTTTTGGCCAAACTTGGTTGACTTCATGCTAAAATATCATACAATCACAAATTTCGTCATTTTTTGAGACTGTCATGTGCTTCAATATACAAAAATTCTATGGTTGGTTTCAGTTGTTTTCTGTCAAAACCTGTGCACTCATTTATTCACCCCATAACATACCTGGACACCAAGCCGTGCTCTGCCCTTAACAGACTTCTTGAATTCTGTCAAAGCTGCATTCACAGCAACCTCAAAAGCACCTGCACCAGGTACAACACTTCCTACACAAAACAAAAAATACAAAGAAAATATTCCCCACAATTTCAATAAAGGTGGGTTCTCTACTCTGAAGTTTACTGGACTGATACTGAGGAGGACTCCAAATATTTTTGAACTGAAGTTAATATATTTCTAAGCTTGTAATTCCCTTAAATCTGTTAGGCAACTCGAGTTTTGAAAAAAAGGAACAGATATGAAAAACGAGTCCTTGCTCTACTACGAAATTCTTGAGGAAGGGGCTTATAATACATATTTTGTTGACTAACAAAATATCAGAGGCAGATCTTCATCATGGCACAGAATGGAAGCACACACCACTTACCATCTTCAATAGCATTTTTTACGGCCCTTAAGCCATCATGTACTGCATCCTTTATCTGGGTCAGTGTGTGTTTATTTGGACCTGAAAAGAAGTACACATAAGCTGCAGGACTCTCTTTAGTTAAAGCTCACGAACTGCTAAAAGAACCAAAGACGAAAAACACTACACTGGCTTGAAACATATTTTATACGCCTATTTCATTAAGGCAAATACAAAATAATGCAAAACACTACTCCTGTGATCATGCTTTCTTGCAGTGTCAGGGAATGAATCACAAAGAGCATAGGTCAACAAGATCCAACAAAAATTACAGAACATGCCTCTGACATCTGATACATGCTCCATGTACATGTATGACCACAGCCAGTTGTTAACAGCTTGGAGTTGATTTTGATGAGGGAGGAAATTAGGAGTAGCAGTAGAAGACTCTGATTCCAGCTGAGATTGGCTGAAACGCACAGAAGTGCGAGGCACAGGTGACGGCTGCAACAACTTAAATTTACCATTTTGTTATTTATCTACTGACCTTTCATTAGAATGGTTACAGATAGAGGATTTTTAAGCTCTTCTATAAATGTGAATTTACTTTCTCCCTGAAATACAAAGAAAAAGATTAAAAAAAAGAAGCCAGCTACTGCACATGTAGTTCTAAAGAATGAAATCATAAGACCTTCATGACTCTTACCAAAACATGTTCATAAACAAGTCCAGCATGTCCCAGGCAATCAGATGTCAAGTCATCAAAGGAGTTCATGGCAATACCTCCACATGCCAGCGTCAATCTCTCCATGTTTCTCCTCTTTGCACGACGCAGAGCAACTATACCTTCCTTTGCTAACATGTCCAATGACAGGGGATCAATTCCCTGCAAACAAATGACTCTTGTTTCAATTTAAAACAACAGAAGTCAAAGAATGTGATTTCAACTTTGTCTTAAAACTTAGCAACACTGAAAACTATTAGCTTTACATTTTCATCCCAAATGACTTTGTGGTTAGGATAAGGTAAGACTTTAAGGTAATTCCTTAGTATTGCATTGCGCATCCCTACTGCGCACGATTTTCGCGTCATTAGCGCACGCACATGAGCATGTGTGCATACAAAACGTAAGAGATTTCGCTCAAACTAAACCCGATAGCGAAAGAAATGCTCCTTTTCTCTCAAACGAGCACGGTGACCCCGATATTTTTTTCAGGTATTTGCTAAGAACAGTCTTAGCTAATAAAGAACATATTTGAAGAAGAAAAAAAGTTTGATAGTAGAACATGATTTTTTTTTTGGAAAACAGCTCCTTACTGGGTATATTTTACCCAAGGCGAGGACCAGGGAATCAAAGACGGCGTAAATGAAGCAATACTGCTTATGTAAATAAAAGAAGCTTTATTTTCAAAATAAAATTTTGTGTCTCTGAAGTAACCAAGACTTAATTCTGTATGAAGGTGATTCGAATTTTTAACGCGAAAACAGTAAAAATACCCCATTTTAAGAGCCTGCTGACGCGTAAACAAGCACGGTGACCCCATTTTTTTATTGCATTTTTTTAATGTTCATATCATGAATGTTAATTACGACAAGTTTCCAAAAAAGTTTGATAGTAGAACAATTTCAAGGGAATTACCTTAAGGGGGTGGCTCTTAACTACCAAACATGTGCTATGGACCCCTTCAAATACTCATTTCTCAAATTCCTACAACTCTACAGTTATCCTTTTTTGTGTTCTATTTAACATTCCTTTGTCGGGTTCGACTGGAATTTTAATGTTTTTCTTTTGGATCTTTATGTCAGTATTGAATTCAAATGGGAGATTGACCAAATTGCCAGAAATTGAACTTTCAAAACAAACCCAACTTCTCTAGTAGGTAGGAAAACAGACACCTATGAAGTGTTTCCTCCATTTGTCTCTCTCAACAAAAGCCAGGTAATTTATTTTAACAGCACAAAATAAATAATAAGAGGGAGAATTCCCAGCCCTGGTCCTTAATGACAGCCCTGAATACCATTTCCAGTATGATTGCTTACTGCAGACTAAACTACCTGGATACACGGCAGAAAAGTTTTCCTATGGTTATAATACTATCACTTCTACTTAATTACAAGCTGCAACCATTTATCCAAACATTCGTGACAGCATTGTTAAAGATTATTACCATTCAGTCCTTCACATGCTCAAATTCATCAAATTAGAACATTAATTTAATTTCCCCTAATATACAAAAAAACCACTGTAAACAAAAAGATAATAAACCACTACACAGCTGTACAATGATTGTCATGTATCTTGAATTATAAATATAAGCATAGAAAAATGTACATTTATATACCTTTTGATTGACAACAACAAATCCTTTATCATTTCCTTCACAAACCTTCACAAAGAGAGAAATTTTGACATCATGATTAATGGACGAATTACAATGTTTCAAAAGTAGCCAATAGATCAAGTGATTCTTCATTATCATCTGGTCCCTTGAAATCAAATTTTAAGGTAATGCTGTACCTGTAACCTCATTATCCAAGTGCATTTATGAAAACCAGAGGAAAAAAGACAGCTCAAATTACCAGCACACCATTTCACTGGCAAATGAAATTGCTTTTTTCTCTTCTAACAGAATTACATGGACATCTGGACAAACAGGTCACTTAAGTCAATCAAGCAAGGTTGGCCCCAAGAAAGCTTTTGCAACTTCTTAACTTTGTATGGCTTTTATCAGTGACCTTAGTTACTATCATGCACACGCAAAATTTATCCCGCTTCTACATGTAGATGTTGATCTTTTTTGCTTACCTTTCTCTTAAGATCAATGACCTTTTGCACCTTGTCATCAGTAAACTTCCTCTCAGCAGCCACAAGCTTTTGTCTTTCCTCTGCACTTTTATAAAAGAACCCTGAATTGACCTCACTGGAAAGAAAAAAAAGCTTCTAAGTCAGTTACATACAGGTAGATTATGGATAGATTACAAAACCACTTCCAAGCAAAAATCATGAAATAGTACAGCCTTAACTATTGGAGGGTAATGTGAAGTGCTAAGTTTCTACCCCATATGAACCATGTGAGCATTAGCCCTACTAATGAAATTGGGCCCACCCAAGGACAAAGAAAAACTCTGACCAGGGTGGGAATTGAACCCACGACCTTCCGGTTAGATCACCACTGCATAGTCGGTTAGTGTGCGGCCTTGGTGCAAGAGGTCCTGAGTTCGATTCCCGGATTTTGCATCCTTGTTTCAACTTCTTTCCTTTCCGTGTAGCTAAGTAGCTTTAGATACCTTTTGTTTTACAAAGAATATTATTGACACCAAAATAATCCATCTTATTTGTAAACTTAAATATGACGATTTAAGTGCAGTCTTAAAATTTACTGACTCTCCAGCAGTCATTCTCGCCGGTAAACGACACCCAGCCTCACTGTTGCTTGCCTTTGAGCCACGGATGGAATCCAGAGGGCGACTGTTATTGTTTTTGGCACGATTTACTTCCTCCAACGAGTAGTGAAACCCGTTTTTAGAATGTCCAGTTTGACGAAACGGACTAAACCTCAACAATCTTTTTTCCTGAGGCCGCAATCATTTACTCAAAGAAGAGAACACTTGACTACCAGTTCCTGTCCGTGGTCTAAATGCCACCCACAAAAAAGAAATGTTGTTGCACGCAAGCGTTGAGATGGTGGGAACTTCCGTCTCATCTTATTTTCAATGAGTTACTACCCCCAATAAAACATGAATCCTACCAAAAATGTGTTTACTGCATGTGAAGGTAGCAAAAAGTGATACTCAAGTGAACGGAAGTGTTGGTTGCACGAAAAAGAGACAAAGCTACAGTCTACAGAAGTCTGGGGACGAGACTCCAGTTGAGATCCCCATTTTAAATGTTTTGAATCTGTTCCAAATGAAAGACACATTGTTCTTAGCTTCAGGAGATTGTAGCGCTAGCTAACTCAAAGAAAATAGAAACATTAAAGCTAATAAATTGTTAACTTTATCTCAAAACTGACTTTTGTTTCAAAACAACGTACGCAAGTATGTTTTTGTGCTTCAGATCAATCGTATGTTGCTTTCAATGTTTTGTACGTGGTTTGTGACCCTTTGGAAAAGTAGTTTCCCACGAAACCCCCCTACCCCTTGGAAAGTACTGCCCTTTAACCCCCCCCCCCCCCCACCCTCTCCCTCTTAATTTCCAATGATCTTCCGTGGTTGGAGGGGGGGGGAGGTATGGATATTTTCTGGAACCACACATTCACTTTTACCTTCTTTAGCCACAGAAGCTGTTTCTTGACAGGTGGGTCAATTTGTCTGTCTGTCTTAAATATGTAAACACTTTACATGCTTACATAATGGCGCATGTCTACAATATTCAGGATTATCCAAGAAAATAACTTTTACCATGGGAATTAACAATACACCATTTACTATAACATTATCACCTTTTTTCATATTCCATTGATACATTACAGGTTAGGATGTAAGCATCTGTGACTTTCTTTGCCATATCTGGATGCCGTGCTCCATGATCCATCACAAGTCCTTTGACCAAACTGTAAATAATGGCACCATGGAAGAATAATGATTCATTTATAAATGTTTAACATGTTCTTTAGAGTTTCAGATGGCAAAAACAAAAAAAAAACCTCCTTACGATGTATCTGTTCCAGACTTGTGCATCATTTCCATAATTTCTACCATGTGAAGATCAATTGGTTTCTCTTGTTGTTTAATGGCTAACACAGAATCCACTACAACCTTTGGAAAACCACAAAACACAAAAACATGACAGTCATACTCTGAATGACACAACAACAACATTAACACGAAACACAGCTTCAGCCATGTGATCAAAGCCAGAAATAGCTTTAAACGACTAGCTAAACAAGCGGCCCCATTTGTTAGATAATATTATTATTGCAGATAAAAAAGAAACATATTTCTACTAAGCCTCGAAGAACAGAGCACAGAAGAGCCTTTAAAAGGAAGGGATACCCACAACTCAACCTAACGACTCAGTTCAAAGGAATGTTGCCCTATAATGGGTATGTTGGGGACACACAAACTGAGCTTCAGTATGTCGCAAAAATTTTCCATGGACAACACCGATACACAGTAGGCTTTTTATGATTTTGAATGTACTGGCCACCTAAGCTGGTGCTTTAACCTAGCTCAGTGCTCTCTGATGTAAGGGATGTTTTTCAATGTTGATGAGTTTCACTTAAAAAAAGAAAAGACATGACGTTTGTCAAATGAGGTCACACCCAACAACCTTTGAAATCCAGGTTACAGAGAAGAGGACTGTAAATCAGATGTTATTCTGAGTTTGAATGCATCACTACATGTACATGTATATTCATTCATTCACTGTGTAATAACTTGTTCACATTTCTTGCCTATAAATGATTACAAATGCCCAAAAAACAGAATATACACCTCAGTTAGAAGGTCTGCTAGTTCAGAGTGCAATTTTGTTCTGAGGGATGTCCTTGCCACATTTATTAGAGTATCCCTGTCCATTTCCTTTGAAACCTTTATTTCTTCAAGAACCTTTGCACAAAAGACAAGCAAGCAAAAAACAATAATGATCAGTGCCAGCAGGCAGAATTCTGAAAATCATGGAACAGATTTGTTCCTCTGAGCCCAGGCAATGTGATGAAGTGTGCCCCATGATCACTTCTTTGTTATGACTTCATCTGATTTTTTTTGGCAATCTAAGTACATCAAAATCTGTTCCCACTCTAGATGTTTTTGGCCTTTGAAAGAACATCTAACTTTGTACGTTTTGTTTACTTTAACGGGAGATCAAAAGAGAGAATTCAGTGGAAAATAATTGTGTTAAAGGTGCCCAAAAATATGCTTTGATTGCCAACTTTTTTTTTTTCATTGTAGCATGAAAATAATTTCATGATACCTCTAAAGCTTTTTTCTTGGCAACTTCAAATCCTTCTGTAATTAGGCGTGGATGCAATCCCTGGAACAGAAATTTCAAAGTCATAATGTTAAATCATAGGATATTCTTAGTAAATTTCTCATGTTCATAGTAAATATTGCAAAATCACATTGTTGTACACTGTATCAAAGACTGTCTAAAATAGCAATCAAATTGCTGTTTTAGTTGACAATCATTCTTTGTTAGGCAGAAATACACAAACATATATCTTCCATCCTAATAATATTACTGTATTACAACCATGCAATTCACCTAGTTAGTAACATATTACCCAGGAAGCATCAAATGCACTCACGACCTATTTTTCAAGTTATAATCACTTGGTGCTTCTTACTGATTCACACCAATATGTTTTTTAACCGAACCAAACCAAAAAATGCAGTTGCATTAGAACAGAGATTGATTTCTGGAAGAATATTGCCTGAAAATATCAACTTGGTTGATTTTTCTTGGTCTGGGGATATGATCATACTAGCAGATGAGACATTAGTATTTTTAAGGAACATTTTACAAAATTTCATACCTCTGAGATGTAGAGATCAGCCTTGAGACAAAAAAAAAAATTGGTAAGTAACTAGTGGCATCAAGTTCAAAGTAATCATTACTGAAAGTTCATTCTTTGAGAAAGCATACCATCAAACTTTAACAAAAAAAAAATCAATACTGTTAACTTCACAGTCTAGTTGCTAGAAATAGCTTCACCTGCTTAAGAAGCTCCCCAATTATCAGCACATTTGAAGTTGTTCCATCACCAGTGATATCATCCTGGAAAAAATTAAGTATGGGTTATTGACCAAGCGTGAGGTCAAGATGACTGGATATTGGCCAAGTTCTTTTTTTGCGTGTTTATGGACCGAGACGAAGTCGAGGTCCATAAACACGCAAAAAAAGAACGAGGCCAATATCCAGTCATCTTGACCGAACAATCTTGGTCAATAAAGGATTTATTATATGACTTAAAACACCAAAAAATGATCTTTGATCTTGCGGGACCAAGCGAGAAATCCCGAGCGGGCAGTATCACTCCATCTTGCCCGCTCGGGTAGCCAATCAGAGCTCGCGATTTGGTTCATCTTGCCCGCTCACGGAGCTAGTCATATAATAAATACATGTACTGTACAAGTGCTATACAGGCACATAGATGAGAATCAAACAAATCTATCATCTATAATATTACCATTCTTTTCTCAATCACAAGTTCCCTTACCTGAGCTGTTGCCACCCTAGCTATTAAGGAAGCTGTTGGATGTTGAATTTGCTGATGACAAGAAACAAACATGATTTTAAAGAATGATCTTAGAGACCACCACAGGACAGAAAGATAGAATGAATTTAAATCATTTCGACAATTCACAAAAGAACCTCAGAAACCTAGATTTTTCAATCACCACAAAAATTACCGGTAGTCTCTCCACATATATGAAATATGAAACTCAGGTTACCATTAAAGTTCTGTAAGGTAATCATCAAAATGCTTTAAGAACTATTAAATTCAGAAAACATTTTTCTTTTAAATTTCCTTTCAAAAAGGTCAGCCACATGATTTGTACAGACTAAAAAATCTACAAATGATTCCTCATGATGCATTTTTCATTTGCTTAAAGTGGCAAAGTCTCAGTCTTACACAGTTCTAAAAAAGGGCAACAAAATTCAATAATAATATTGTAAACTCAAAGGCCCACTTGTTTTTTGACATGCAACATTTGAACTTACCATTTCATGAAGCAAGACATTTCCATCCTTGGTTAATTTGATGTCTCCTGCCCCAGACACTAACCTAACACAATGAGAACAAAGGTAAGGAAGTTCACATCACACCCAGCTGTTCAAGGAAATGGGATCACACCACCCGATACAATAAAGGACAATGTCATTTAAATTTACTGATCTGACTGCTTTGTTCATAAAATCTGAGGCTAAATTTCAAGGTACATTGTAACGATCCTACAACACAAACTTTAAGATCAGCCTGGATAAGGAATGATCCTTACAAAATTAAGCGATCTCTGGTCAGGGCCCCGTTTCTCGAAAGTTCCGAAAACTATTCGGGCTCGAAAAGCCATTTGCGAAACTGCCAACCGCTTGTTTTGGAAAGCCGATCTTTTAACATGTTTTCAAGGTAGCAGAAAGAAAAATAACTGTATCTTTCGACGACTTAAATCTATTCCGTTCTTGAGATACAAAGGGAATTGTGACACCCGAAAATCGCCCGTAAAGTTTCGGGACTTTCGAGAAACGGGCCCCAGGCCAGAAAAGCCGGGCATTATACTACACCGTCTCTTCCAGGTCGTCTTGGAAACAAGGAGAGATTTCACAACTAATAACAGACATGATCCCATTGAATCTGTGATATTATTGTGCTTTTAAATACGACATAATGAGCCGCAACAGGATCACGAGGATTGAAAGTCTACTTTTGCTTTCCGCAGAAATGAGCTTCGCTGTAACTGAACTAGACCCTCCGTGAGGGTACACTGCGTTGCCTGTGGTACGAGCAGCGCTCCAGGCAATTTTTTTCAAGTTGGGGGGTTATTAAGACCATTTAAGGGGTCACCCAGAAGTCATACCAGCAGAGGCCCTTTGGCTCACAGGTCCTCACACGTTCGTAGGACAAAACAGATTCTTTTCTGAGGTTAAAACCTGGCTAACGGCCTATTAATTAATCATTTGTCAGAAAGAAGAAATTCCTGTCCTCTTTAAAAAAAATTGACACGCATTGCTTACGTGTGGTAGTGAAGTAACACAGCGATTTATTCCATAATGTCAACTGAGCAGTGTTTTGTCTTCCAGGAGATTCAAGTTGTCCTTGCGTAATACGTAGCTCTAACAGTGCACAATATTGTTTTGGTATTGTCTATCATTGTACATAGTGCCATTGTAGAAGTCTTGGGTAAATAGCACGAGAAGACATGTGGTTACTAGCAAAGTACTGAACCAAGAAAGATTGAAGAAAATAAATGGGAAGTGAAAAACATTGTTGACAACTGTCAACATGTCTGCTGACATGTTGACAGTTGTCTTTGCGTAATATGTAGGTCTAACAGTACACGATATTGTTTAGGTATTGTATATCATTGTAGCGCCATGGTAGAAGTCTTGGCTAAATAGTCCCTTGAGAAGACATGTGGTTACTAGCAAAGTACTGAACCCAGAGAGATTGAAGAAAATAAAAGGGAATCGAGAAACATTGGCTTCTGGGCTGACATGTTGATCATACAACTTCTTTCCATCACAAGTGTAAGCGTGCACTAACAGCATCTTACAGCTTTGTAAACAAAAGTTGAAAGCTGAAGTTAAGCTCTGTCCGGCGGGGTTACTCTATCAAATGTGAACAAGATACAGATTTTGTTTAGCTTGCTTTATGCAAAACAAATATTGATGTAAAAGTAAATAAATATGGATGCACAGTTTTTAAGAAGAGCAGAAGGAAGTTTCTGGACTGTCGATCGAGAATAAAATAATTTGCCATCGGTAACAAAATTTACGACATGAAAACAACATTAATTTTGAACCACGAATATAAAAAGTTACCATCAGCGAAAAACATTTTGGGAGATTTTAGTTGTTTTGTTGTAATTGTACTTTTGGCTGCAACGAGTAAATCGCACATCGAATTCAGCGGGCGCAGTGATCAAGTTACCACGGCATGTTTACTCGCGAAACAGTGAAGCATCTGTGTCAAATGATGCCAAGTTTTTGTTTTTGTTAGTTTTCTTTTTCTTTCAATTGTTATAAATTTTGACAAGAAATGTGCAAATTCAACACAAAGATCACAATTACCCAACTCTCAGAGGTTGACCATTGTTTCTGGAAAATCAAAAATTTACTCTCCAAGACAAGGTTATTTATCACCAGGTAATTCCATCGTTTTGGTAATAGCAGCTACTTTATTATTCATCAGCGTCACAATCTTTTGCCGATGTTGGGGGTCATTTTGTTGAAACTCAAGCACGCTTCCAACAGACCTGTTTATTTTCGTGACTTATGCATTACCACAAAAATTCTTCCCGTAGCACATTTCAGCACATGTATGCAAATTTGCTACGCTCGAAAATTACACAACACGATAAATTTACAAAAGCTGGAAATTTCACAGAAATATTTTCCAGCGAAACATTTATTGAAACAAGCAACATATTTGTTATAAGAGGCAAGAAACCCTTCCTATTTCAGTTGCGTGCGTGCAAGCGAAACACACAATCACAAAGCATATGCAATTAAATAAATTTCTGACAGTTCACATCAAACCCTTTTCGAAAAGAATCTTGACCGTAAATAATAAAGCACAAAAGAGACAACAAGCTTTCATTCAAATAATTTTTCACAGTCACATTTCCAATTTTTTTTAACAGAGTTGAGTACAAAATGAATGTTACTTGCCAGACAAACAGGCAAACTTTAAATAGATGCGACTTCGGTAAACACTGTGAGACACACAACAGAGATCACAGATCTACTTGTGGTGTTCGATTCCTTCTCTGTCTTTGTTGAACCCGTAAGTTACCAGAGAAATTTCCATTTGGTTTCAGTGTTGTACGTAACACCACCTTGGCGAAATATTAGAAGTACAGCTCATTTTGATTTCGGCTCGACGCACGAAAGATTCACACTGTCGAAGTCCATTAATCGTCGCTTTTAAGATTCCAGATCTTTATGTTTCACCGCCTGTCTTGACGTTCCATTCTTGAACTCCATATGGGTATATTTCCTTTAAAGATGTACTAAAACGCCATTCGCGTTACAATGACTTTCGACGCCATTACAGGTTAATTGTGCAGAGCAAGCTATGCATTACCCCAGCCCCCTCAAACCTAACAAAATACGCACAGAAGACTCTATGCACAAAGACACCACTTAGCAGGGGAGTGACAGGCAAAACTTTTCCCGACACGGAAAAAAATAACAAAAAACCCACGAAATGAAACCGAGATTCCGACTGGGTTTGGCAACCCAGTAATGAGGCTTAAAGATAAAATTTGGGAAATGAGTGGAAAAAGGGATACACCTCAACAATTTGGAATACCACTTCCCGATGTTCTCGTTTCTGAGGCCTTGCGGAAACAAGTATTAATTATTAAGTGTCTGTTCACAATTTAAAGATCACTTAAAGCACAGTACATAACAAGTAAGACCTAAAAGTTAAGTTTTAGTTTAGCTTATTGTACAGTACATGTAACTCTTATAATTAAAATAACCTTTACATGACTTCTATTTTTCAGATAAACTTCGTGTACTCATGTTACAAAAACGTAACTCTCCCATATGAAGAAGCCGTGATGTTGTAAAAAGGGGCAAAAGGAATTTTGCCCCTTACCACAACGAAAGAAAGAATCACTTTGGAACCAGAAATCGGGGACCCTTACGAAAAAAGCACGTGTTTTATGAAATTTTCTCGTTGATAAGTAAATGATCTTTCCACTTACATTTTCATGGTGCCCTTTGGTCCTAAATTTGTTTTCAGTACATCTTGAAGCCCTCGTGCCGCTGTTGTATTTAAATGCAGAGCTGCGGCAGACCTTGCAACTTCAGCCTTCGGATTGAGTG
>NC_090879.1:38366045-38396045 GCF_036669935.1 Montipora foliosa
AGGAAAACTATTTTGACAGGATAAAGAAGGCCGTGACCCATTTACCTCATTCTCACGAAGTCATGAAGAAAGTCTTAAACGGGCAGGAGCTGACTGAAAGAGAAAGATTGGTCTGAGATTGAAAAAATATAAGACGGAGATTCGATCAACATATTGTGGTGAAATATTGAATGAATATGTGAACGAAGTAGATGATTTTTTTCATCTTCTGACTACTGATGCGAGTCGTGTGATGATGGTGATGATTGATGATGGAGTCATTGGAGACCATTGTTAATAGAATATTAGCAGAAGATGATATTGAATTGGACGATATTCAACTAAATATTTGTTGAGTTCATACGGTCAGAAATTTGAAAGAGTATTACTTAATTCGCGTGCTCTTTTCAATGTTCCGAGAAAGCTTGATCCATTTTGCGGTGTTGCAGCTCTTATTCTTGGTTTAAGTTCAGCTAATGATGAGGGACTTCCTAGACAGTGTCGCATAAAAGTACGATCGATGAAAAGAATGTTATGATAATCATTGTACAATAGGAAAATCTAAGAAATTTCCTGCTAATTCGTCTGTATCTGAGAAACTAGTTGCTTGTAAGAAATGTGGGAAAGACTTGAAGGCAAAAAACGGAGTAAGCACGGGAAAAGATGCTTATTCACCGTCTTCTCGGGTTCACGAATGTTATCAATCAAAATGTGTTTCTTGTAAAACGCGAGTTAATTTAGACAATCATCTGTGCTTTCTTCAACCTCTTTCCCCTTCAAATCCGAAATTTAAAACTCGGATAGATCAGAAAAGAGGTCATTTTTTTTATATCGAAACAATGAAAGTATTCGATAAAGAAAATGATAGGTTAATTTTTGTTCCTAATTTAATTGTTTTTCAGTTTGAGCATGGGGAGGAACGAGTGTTTGCAGGAGAGAAGTGTAAGGAAGAGTTTGCTGATTTTTTATTTAAAGGTGAAAATAGTTTGGTTGGAAGTGGTGAATATTATACCATAATTGGTCATAATGCTGCTCGACATGATAGTTTTTTTTTATCTTAAAGGCAATCTGCGATAAGAGTTGTGATGATCCAAGAAATTTTTTTGATGGGAAGGTTCCTTTAAAGATAGGTTTGGGGAAGTAGAGGTCAAATTATTGATAGTTTAGATTTTTACAGTGTTCTTTGGAAAAATTACCTAAAACCTTTACTTTTCCTGTAAAAAAAGGGATCTTCCCACATGAATTTAATACTCCTGAGAATCAAGATTATATTGGCCCCATTTCTCCTTCTCATTTTTTTGGTACAAAATTTCCTTATATTTACATGAACCCCAAAAAATTTTGGAATTCGTTACAGATGAGAATATGCAAGAGAAAGTTTTTCGAATCCTTAATGCTTTTACTGTATTGTGTTACGGTCATAAGAAAACAGATTGCATTTTACCTAATACAAAAGGTAATGCTGTTCATGCTGCGTTTGTAACGTGTTATGCGCGTTTACATTTGTATGATAAATTGCTTAAACCATTAGGGTCTAGAGTACTTTACATGGATACTGATAGTGCGTTTTATTTGTCTCAAAAAGAAGAAGAATTTGAACCAGAATTAGGAAACTACTTAGGTGAATTAACTAATGTTTTAGAAGATATTGAAGATGATGAGTCATGTATTATTTCTAGATTTTGTAGTGGTGGTTCTAAAAATTATGGATTTGATGTGTTTTCAGAAAAGAAAAATGAAAAGATTAAGACCACATTTAAAGTAAAAGGGTTGGGGTTAAATAGAGAAACTGAAAAAAAAGTAAATTTTGAAAAACGTTTGGAATTGATCTGTAAATCTCAAGTTTCCGATTTTCCGAAAGATGAAAATGGAATGGTAAAAGAATTTGTTGAGGTTCCTAAATTCGATGTAAAACGTGGAGATAACAAAGATCCTTTTTTTCTTGAACCTCGAGACATTTTGAAGAAATATAAACTGGTTCTTGATAAGAGAATTGTCGATAGGAATAATTTATATTGTTATCCCTTTGGATATAAAAATTGAATAAAAGTAAAGAATTGAAGATGAAAATGATCATTTGCGTGAGTTATTGACTGTGGGAAGATGACTGGGGTTGAAGAAATTGTGGCTGGAGTTGGTTGTTCTTCACAAACCGATGATCAGACGGATGGGAATGAATTTACAGACGTAAAAGTTGAATTAACGTTTCTTTGTTGTGGAGGAAATAATGAAGGAAAATCTGTCTCAGAAGTCAAAGGTCAAATAAGGCCGATACAAATCTAGATCTTCCTTAGTATTTTCTCCATTCTTTCAAGCAACGAACGATGGAAGAGATAATTCTGCAAAGAGACTGAAGTGTGATTTTTCTCAGCCTCCAGATCCTTCTAACAAGTTTAAACCTATAGAATGGAGACCATTGATCGTTGATAAAACAAAAGTAGAGAAAAACGATACTTGAAAGATTGGATGAACGATTGGAAAAACGGTTGAAACGAATTTTCCCAAGTGTCCTGGAAGAGAATATTTTGAAGATAAATGATGACGTTATCGATAAATTGTTGGGCAATATCATTTCAAGTGATGGGGGTAAATTATTCAATTTTATAATGGCTGAAAAAATGGAGTTTTACAAACAGATTGGAGAAGAGATGGCAGAAGCAGAAAAAGAAGAAGAAGAAGAGACGACTGATCTTGATGGAGCGGAATAGAGACAAAAGATAACAAATATAGCTAAAATTGAAGACTTTTTAAAGAAAGTTTATTTTGATATAGAAAAGTCACCAGTGGCTTTTGCTTCAGCAAGAAACGTTTATGATTTTTTGACCAAAGAATTGAATATAAAAATTGATTACAAAGATATCAAAAATTTTGAAAGGAAAAGGAAATTGAAAGAAGTGAGACCGCCTTATTTTGCTCGTGGCTTATACGCTATATGGCAATTAGATTAAATCGATTTACACGCACCTACTACTTCAAAATTTGGAAGATTCGTGTTGACTAAGGTTGATATTTTCTCTCGAAAAGCAGACGCTGAAGTGATAACAGGTCATAACAAGTAAGTCAGCTATTCATGTGTTGAATACGTTGAAAAATATAATTGAAAGAAATAAGAAACCTCATAACATTCAAACTGATCAAGGCGCTGAATTTTTCAATAAATTCTTTCAATCTTATTGTGAAAACAATTCCATAAATCATTATAGAATAACAACAGATCGGAAAGCGAGTTTGGTAGAAAGGTTTAACAGTACGTTTCAATCATTTTTTTATAACTATAAGTTATTTTATCCAAAAAACGTAATAAAGATTTGACTCGATTAGTTATTAAAAATTACAATAACAGAGTTCATTCGACAACTGGTTTTGCTCCCATAGAAATTACTGAAGCTAATAACGGGGCTATATTATCTCATTTGATCCACGATCGAATTAAAACATCACGCATTTAATATTTCTTAAAAAAACCTTTTTCATTGAAGGTAGGGGATAAGGTCACATTGTCAAATAAACGAACTGTGTTTAGTAAGGATTATAAAGGTACTTTTAGAGGAGAAGTGTTTGAAGTTTATAAATTTAAAGGATTTTTCAGGTGAACTCACTGAGGGTTCTTTTACGCAAAAAGAAATACAGAAACTTCTCCTAGGTTAGGAGAAGTCATAAAAAGAAAAGGAAAACAAAAATTTAGACAGTGAAGTGATTATCCGGAAGGAACTGGTGTGTGGGAAAAAAATTAGTTCAAATAATAGTTATGAATGGGAAAGTGTTGATGACGATTTTTTTATTTGGTTATTTTCTAACGATGAAGATGTCGTTAAAGCAAACGATGATGATTCAATTCAGTCTCATTCTATTAGTAAGTTATCACTAAATCTGGATCTACGAAAAGGTTCGTGGGAGATGGGAGTTGATAAGATAATTGTAAACAATGAACAAATAAATCATTTAGATTATACGATTAAAGACCCAAATGGTAAAATCATAAAAGAGGGTAAAGTGAGGAGATATCCATAATAGGCAAAGTGTGATCCTTTATCAAAATAAAAGAGAGAGACGAATGCATAAAATAAACAGTGTGCTCACAGAGACAATTGAAGTAGATCTAGAAGCCGTGTCAACTCAAAAAAAAGAAAGACAAGAATTCTATGTAGGTGCGACCTTTGTTCGTCTTTACTTTAGAAAAGCAAGAAGTAATTGGTTTGAAAAATATTGAAATATGGAAAGGAGAAAAGATTATATTAGACCAAACAATTGACATTTTGATGGGGTTACAGATGACGATGGAAGGTTAACCATTAATTTTCCTTACAAACCTTGTCATTTTTCGTCTGATTATGAAGTTGCTGTCGACAGTCTGTGTCTTGACACTTTTACTTTTGTACACGTGTTAGAATCAGATAGAAGTACAAATTGCGTACATTTCACTTTTGTAGAAACAACATCCTCCACTGTTACTACATCAACTTATTATTTACCAGAATCGAAAATTTTCAAATTTGGTGAATTTGCAGAAAAAGTTAACGAAATGCAAAACCATTTTAAAATCGAGGTTGATCATTTTAGAAATAAAAGTGAAGTACAGATAGGAAAAAAATAAACTGACAGTGAACAAAAGAATGGCTAAAGTTCTTGGATTACTTAACGTTCAGAAAAAAGTTCCTAAAATCATTCAAGATAAAAATAGTAGTAGTTGTACTTTCAGTGTAAATAAAACAGGGGAAAAGGTAACAGGAGTGACATTAGATGGCGCAGGAAAAGATGATAAAAGAATCGAAATAGCTAGAAATTATGATTATCTAATTTGGAATTTGCTTTCTATTAGTTCTTTTCAATATGTTCTTATTGATTGTGATTTTGTGATGGAAGAAATGGTTGGGAAAGAAAGAACTAAAAATTTAGAAGTAATTCCTTTCGATCCATCTGTTCTTCACTTACATTATTCACCTGATCGGTTGACTTGGAAAAGAATAAATTCAAATGTTTTTTATTCTTGCTTCATTCGTTTTGCTGACACGAGAGGAAGAAGATTTAAACAAGCTAAAATTTCTTGTGAATTAAAAATAAGAAAAAGACCTTTAACATAAGATATGGGAAAAACAGATTTTTTAGGGAATAAAATTTTACAACAAGGAAAAGGTTCAAATAAAAGAAAATGGACCATACTCATCTGGACGTAAACAATATGATCAAAGCCTTTTTAGCTAAAATTGGACCTGCATCAACTAACCGTAACAGGTCCTTATTCACTTTCTTCAATGATGAAAAGAGTAGGCGTCATGCGAAAAGGGAATAAAAAGGCTGGTATTTGCATGGAAAAGATGCTGGTAAACCTAAACCCGGCCGTAAAGCGTCCATGTTAAGAGCTCATGCTGAAAAGGCTTTGAAAACATATAAAAGTCCATCTAGTAGGGCTAGTTCTTCTTGGATGGCGGCTGCAAAAATACAAAGACGTCGAGGATTAGTTGGTAAAACACTGTTAAGTAGAGGAAGTTCTATGCTTGGTAGATTAGGAAAAGGGATTTTAAAACAAGTACTTTTGAAAAATTCTGTTCCTACTTACAGCGGATAAATAGCAAACAAAGGAGAAAGTCTTCTTCGAAATTATATACAAAAAAGAACAAAGAGGGAAATGAAATTGGTTAGATCCGATAGCACAGGCGGCTACAGAGGCAAGAAAGGCCCGTAGAAGACAGAAAGGCGGTATTTTCCCACTTCTTGCAGCAGCTTTACCAACAATTCTCACAGCTGCAGGGACAGGGGCTTTAAGTGGCGCTGCAGGCTTCGGAGTAAAGAAATTACTTGACTAAGTTACGAGATAAAAAATAGTGGACAACAGAAAACTTATCATTTAGAAAAAGATATTTCAGAGTTAACATCTCCATATTTTTCATTATTTTTTCTTATTTGAAATCTGTTAAAGACAAATCTGAAAAAGAAATAAACGTGGAAGAAGAAAAAGGAAAAGTTAGATCGTTAAAAAAACAACGAGATGAAACACAAAATCTCAAAGAAAAAAAACGTTTCCGAGATTGTAAAGTCACAAATGGTTCCTGAAGAAAAAATAGAGAAGGACGATATAGAGGATTTATTAAAGGTGTTAGAATTATTAGAAAAGAAAAGTAATGAAAACGAAAAAGAATTAGATGCACATAAAAGAATGTTGAACATAATGGTGGGTGATCAAGGAGAAGAAGAAGATGGAGAAAAGGAAGAATTAAGGGGTAGAGCTAAAAAAACAGGGATGAGATTAGAGAGGACATTCTTGTTACTCATAAAGAAAGTGAACAAATGAAGGGAGAACTCATAAAATTAAAAGCAGCAAATAAAAAGATGATGGAGATGTTAGGACTCAACCAATCAGAGAACAACGAATCGGTTAAAACTTCAGTGAAAGAAACAGAATCATCATTATCGAAAAAGCAAAAGATAGAAGAGGAAGAACCTCTGGACTCTCTCTTAGAAGGATTTTTAAAAAAAGAAAAATAATAAAGAAATAGAATGAAACGATTTCCAAGCGTCGAAGTTTTACAAGATGATATTGAACGACCTGCTGCAAAATTACCGTTGATAGAAACTTGGGAAGAAGCTTATCCTACTAAAATCTATCCAGAACCATATGAAAACTCATCTAAATCATTAACATTTGAAATAAATGGAAGAAAAGAGAATTGGTTTGCCCCTTCCGATATTGAATTACATCTTAAGGTGAGACCAGTCCAAAACAACATTCAGCGACCAACCGATCCTACTAATGCAGCTAATGGAGGTGGAGTCCATATTCGTTTCATAAATGATATAGCAGCTTGGATTGTAAAAAGTACACGAGTAAAACCAAAAAGACAACGCGATGTGTGCCTTCTCCTTATTTATCTTTTGAAGAATCGTTGAGAAGTGATCTGCAAACAAGCAGGGAAGAGAAAGAAAGACCTGAATTATTGATTACTAGGGATTACGACCCTAAAATTAATTACAATCCTCATAAAAATAAATGTGGGTTTGCAAAAGCTGCTCCAGATGCTGAAGAAACGGTAAAAAAAAAACTTTCAAATGTATCAGCATAATTTGGAATGAATTCCAATCATAATAAAACCTTAAACAAGGTTTTTTTCATGAAATTCACAAAGCTTTACCATCTTTAATGGATTATGTATTGGAAATTGATATGCAAAGCGATCAGTTTATGTTTATAGCAAGAGCTGGAGGTAATGATGGAGATGGAGCCGTTGTTAATAATGCAAAATATCAGGTTCACACATCAGAGACTTTTCTTTTGATTGATTATAAATCAATCGGAAAAGATGAAGATTTGAAATTAGAAAGAGAAGTTTTTTCTAAAGATGAACTAGTATTTGACACCTTCGATAAAATGAGATCTATTTTCAGTGAAGCTTTCTCACAGAACAATGCAGCTGACGGACTCGTAATTGGAAATTGGACAAGTCTAGATGGACGGATTCCAAATAGATTCACGTTTGGTTTGGAGAACGCAATAACGGTCATGAATCCTACTAGAATTCAAAGTCAAAATTCAAAAAATTCAAATTATTTGAACCTTTCCATCGTACAAAGATTCAATTATATAGTAACGACATGCCAATTTTTTAAAGGGGATATGTAGACTGGGAGAACAATTTATCAAATAGAAGATATTTGTGGACCACTCAATCTGATATGAAAGCGGATGTAGGAGGTTCAAAAAGAGACAACATTGGTCAATTTCGATTGGGCACCAAAGCAATATAAAGAAGTTCCAAACACAATTCCCGTTAAACTCAGCAACATCAGAGACGGTTCAATTCAATAGAAAAAAAACCATGCATGATACAGTCGAACTTACTTTAGCTTGTTCAAAAGATGAAGATATATCAAAAAACAATTTTTTTGGAGTTTTTGCAGCCGATAAGATCCCCTTTTCAATACCTTATTTTTGTTGTTTCATTATGAATACAGATAAAAGCAGGGAAGAAGGAGAACATTTGGTATGTGTTTTTTGTAAAAAAGGAAAAAAAATTATTTTGATTCTTATGACGGTAATGACATTACGGAAATGAAAATTGGAAACAATTTTTGTCAAAAGAATGAAATAGAAACGAAATAGAATTACAGCAATTAGATAGTGATGTTTGTGGGGATTATTGCATTTACTTTTTAAAAAGAATGAGTTGCATGGAAGAACCTAATTTAAATTTCTTTTAAAAAGATTTCAATAGAAATGATCAATTTTTTAATGATTATAGAGTATGGGAAAAAGTTCATTCAAGTTTTCCAAAAACTTTAGATAGAATAGAACACAACATAAAATTTGATGATGTAACAGACGAAAAATTAATAAGAGTAATAAAACATAGTCTAAAAGAAAGTAAACAAATACGTAAACCTCGAAATCTTATAAGACAATGTAAGTAAGAAAAGAAAGCATTTTTATTAAAACCATGGATCTGTGTGAATGTACCTCCTCTCCTACATTCATTCATCAAAGTAACATCGCTATGGAAACACAGGAACAGGAAAAACCCATTTTTTAAAACTTTTACTGTCTAGCCCCAATGAATATTTTCTTACAAGAGATGGAACGAAAATAGAAAAGATTGTTTATTGTTATGGATCTGTATGGCAACCTATCTTCTCTGAAATGCAAGAGATGGGAATCATTATGGACAGAGGTATACCAGAAAATGTTAAATCGCTATTTGGAGAAGATTTACAATCTGAGATAGAAAATAGTTTAGAAACACAACAATTATTAACAAAAAACGCTCATCATTTAAACTTAACAAGTATTGTGATTTTTCAATCTCTCTTTCCTCCCGGAAAATATGCTACTGTCATGCATATTCAATTTTCTGTTTTAATATTTTTCGGATTTAGAAATGAACTCAATTCTTCACGTTTACGTTTTCAAAATTATGTCCCTTCAAAAACACATTTACCTTCATTTATTAAGATTTATCAATTATGGACAAAGCGAAAAGGAGGATATATGGTGATAGACAATCACCCCATGTCACATTGTGGAAAAGTCTCTATCCGATCTAATATTTTAAAAGAAGATGCACCAATATTATCTCTTTCATTTAAGTGAAAGGTATGGAAGAGTACAGAACAAGAGCGTCAGGAATAAGGCTTTTTCAAAAAGAATTTCACCCTATTTCTCAATCGACTAACAGTGAAAGAACTTGAAAAAAAAAAGAGATTTTAGTCTTATCAGACGTGTTATAGAACACTCCAACGGAGAAAATAAACAAAAAAGGACAAGAAATAGAACCAGTCATTCAACTTTTATCACAAGTTAAATAGATACCTTTGAAAGTCAGGAAACAAGCTGTAAAAAAAGGTATAAAAAATATTAGAAAGGTTCTTCAAGCATTACTGTTAAAACATTTAAAAAAGATGACGACGACGAACATCTTAGGTCGACCCTTATATGAAGACCAATTTATAAAAGAAGTTCTTTTGTTGGGAGAAGATGAATTTCGACAGCTAACACAGAAGGGAAATGGGAAACAAGGAAATGTAAAACGAAAATACCGATCGGTAGACGATGAAACAATTGTCGAAAAAACATATCTAAATTCCAACAATGAAAATTTTCCTCTAGAGAAACAATTAGACAGATGGAAAGGATTGATAAAGATCATGTATTGAGAGCTTTCAAAGAATACGTGATAATGAACAGATGGGTAAAGGATTTTATAAGAAATGGATCACCTTTTGCAAACAATCTTACATTACAGGATGTATTAAAGTACCTGAAAAGAATTAAAGGAAAATATAGATCCAGTTCCATAGTGATGGGGTTAATCGGATACAAGAATGTAAGACCTCAAAATACTCCCCAATTTCGCTCAATGGGAGTCGGACCAGATAATAACATTAATCGAAATTCCACAAGAACTGATCCATATGGCAGTGATGACGATGAAGATAGCGATGACAATGACCATTCTTCACACAGATCAAAACAACAATATTCCCCTTCTCTTCCATCGATTTCAGTAGAAGAAATTAATGAATATAATAGAGATGTTGCAAGTAGAGGAGGAAAAGACTTCATAGAAGAAGATGATCTTGATGGACTAAACTTATTAGAGTTAAGATCTGGAAAAAAAATATCAAAAAAGATCTTTATTGTCTCCTTTGTCCAAAAAGGAAAAGAAGCATGAAATCTATTCCAGCCTTAGAAAAACTGAGTGGAAGCGGGTTGTTTGAAGGACACGAGTCAGATGATAATATTGATGATGATGAAATGAAAGGGTCAGGTCAAAAAAGACCTCGATACTTAGATCAGTTGGATTATTATTTTCCATTTCCTGCTTTTCATAAAAAAAATGGGTGCCCGTCGAGTGATATAAAGAGAATATTCATCTCAATTTCTCTTTCACTTCAATTTCTGGAAAGATGATGTTCATTGATGACGAAGCAACTGTTGAGGAACACATAGAAAACTAAATTAGAAAACATAAAAGAATAAGAGTAGACAGTGATGACGACGATCAAGACATAGCAACTAAATCAGACAACGATATTATAAACTATGAACCAGAACCAGAACAAGATCTAGACAACCCTCATCCGTCGTCAGCACTTGAAGAGATGGAAAAACTGAAAAAAAAACAGAAAAGAAAAGAGGACGACCTCCATCTAACAAAAACAACGAACCAAAAAAGGTAGAAGAATAGACAAGTCTTTTTTTTAGAATATCATTTACAAGAAGCTAAACACAGCTTTCTAGCTGAAAAAAAAAACAAGCAAAAGTAAGATCAAATTCTTTTGGATTTAAAACTTTTTTCTTTAGGTCTTTTTATTCATATTGTTTCAGCTGTTCAAAATTTCACGTGAAAACAAGAGAGGGATTTCTTCATAGACAAATTAAGACTGGCACAGATGATTTCCTTCGTATATATTTTCGAGAACATCAAGACGAAATCCTATTAACGCCTGACATATCTCTTGAAAAATTAAGTCCAAAACATGGACAACCCAACCAAAAAGCAAAAATTGCTATAGCTTGGGGAAATTCATTTCCAACGGTACATTGCCACAATTCGGCAATCTTCAACATCTATGCGAAAGTTAAATATTCTTACAACCGTACACAGCCTGGTACAATTTCTGGGGTTGAATTAATCTTAGAATCAATGTGGACAGACGATTCGGCATTAACCAAGGATGAAAAATTTATCATTGATTGTTTCATAAAAAATAATCAAGAAATATTGATCAGTCGACAGCCGGACTCGATCGAAAAGCAGTCAATCTTACAACATTGTTTAAGCAAAGAATTGCCAGACGTGAAAACCGGAGATCATGTCATCATCCCACTTCAATTGCCATCAGATTTATTGGGGTTAAGTGTTCTAAGTGACATCGCTTTCAGAGCATTGAATATCTTCTTGATTACGAAATCAATGACAGAATAAATCCAGCCCCCTTGGATAGTTTGTTTTTCATTTTCTCTGAAAATATGATAAGAGATTTCTCGCAATAACCAGGCTACAGAAACAAAACAAAGCTTTTGATTGATATATTGGACATTCAATATTCGCCTCGCCTTAATGAACCGATTTTCATGAAATGTACAAAAGACGGGTGTAAACATGTCTACAACAAGAGAGTTGACTTGAAGAACGATCTGCAACTCCCTAAGACAACGGATACCTTCATCTGTCAGCCATGCGGTAGTAAAAAATTCTCTATATGTTTGATATCTTCACATTCTGCTAGATTTATATCAGCTAAAATAAAGAATGGAAAACTATTAAATCGAAAAAAACTAAAAAAACAATCATAATTTTCTTCTCCATAGATATAATTCAAAATATAAATCTCATCACTCCAAAAAAATGTAACAAATATAAGTAAATGTCTTTTTCAAATCTATCTTTCGTAAAATAAAATTCTCAGTTTCTTGTTTCCCAATACAATATTCATTTTCTTTCAAAGAAGAAAGTTCATTGACAAATGTCGGTTGTGGTTTTCTCTCAACCAAACGTTTAAATAGATTCTTCCCTATGAACTTGAGATCTTCATCAATAAAATAAATGACAAAAACACCAAACATTTTTCTTTCTTCATCAGCTAGCTTGTCCTCCATTGCACGTGGAAAAGACGGCTGTTCTGACCAATCTACAGATAACGAGACATCTGTTTCAGTTGAAGTAATTAACCCCAACAAATATATTTCGACCTTTCTTACCTTCAATAATGAAGGGATTTCTTTTAACTCTCCTATTATATGAATGTCAATAGCTTCTTCCACTTTGTTTTGTGTCAATTTTTTCTTTTTGTAGAGTTGAAATAAATCATACCTCTTTTTTGCCAATCTTGTCAACAAGCTGACAGTCAACAACCACTCACTCTGATTAGTTTTCTTCAAATCACTCATCATTTTCTCAAAATCCTCATAACTTTTTTTTTCAATACCGGAAAATTGATGAGAAGAAAATTCAAGTAATGCTTCAAACAAACTCTCCTTAGCTTTCTTCGATGGATTAGGAAGTTCAACTAATTCTTTTTCTTTCCTCTCTTCTCTTTTAAACAAAAATAAATAATTCTTTCTTTTTTCTATACCCATTTTCAATGGATTTTGATGAAAGAGGTAAATACAAATTGGATACAGCGACGTCAAAATTTTCTCTTTCAATTTTCCAACCGCCTTTCTCTGCTTTTGTGCATATTTAACAATAGATGCAGACCTTACAAAAACTTCAGTTTTCAAATCATTTAATGCTGGTTGATTTTTTCCATTCTTATAAGTCTCATCTGTAATCATTGATTGAATGAGAGAGGAGGTAAGAGAAAATAAAACCGATTGACTATTATCTATTTCTTGCTCAATAGATTCAATGACACTTGTTTTCTTCACCTCTTTTTTAACCTCTTTACCTTTCTCTTCAATGACGGTTATTTTTTTCGTGCCAACATTTTCCACGCCAACGGTTTCTTTTGTTTTGCTAGTCTTTCTTACTTTCTTCGTTTCTTTAACTTCTTCCTTTTTCTCTTTTCTTTTTCTACCACGTTTTGGTTTCGCTTTAGGAAGAGAATTATCCTGAACCAGAATTTCCGTTTGAGGAGGATCACACTCATTTCTTGAAGAAGCCTGAAGGTCTTGCCAGGGAAAAGAAGCGTCTAAAATTGTCTGCTGCAGGTCAACACACACAGGTTGATGAAGAGGCATGAACAAAGGTTCGTTGTAATCAAAACTTGACAAAAATTCAGCTGCTGTTGAATATACTTCCCAGATCTTTCTTTCCGATGTTACTGCCATCGTGACTTAAAGTGCCCCTAACCCCAAAATATTTTTTTTCGCTTAAATGAATCTTTGCACCTGTTCGAAACGCATTGCGGCCATTTTTTCATTTTTCTAACAAATCCTGCCATTTTATAGGCTTTGAAAATTGCAAAAATCCAAGCATCTTTTGTTCACGACCGAGTCAAAAGGGGAGTGGGTCTATTCCTGATGTGACGTCAAAAACTGATTTACATTGCATTAACTCTTTGTAAAAATGCATGGAAAGTAGATTGTGACGTCAAATCAGGAATAGACCCACTCCCCTTCTGACTCAGTCGTGAAGAAAAGATGCTTGGATTTTCGCAACTTTCGAAGCCTATAAAATGGCAGGATTTGTTAGAAAAAGGAAAAAATGGTCGCAATGCGTCTCGAACAGGTGTAAAGATTCATTTAAGCGAAAAAACTATTTTGGGGTGAGGGGCACTTTAACAGGAAATAACCTTTCTCTTATTCTGAAATTCGAATTTTGTTTGTCTTAATTTCCAGACAGGGGATGTCAGTGGCGTGTTGACATAAGAGCTGATGGAATGCCTTTCACTCTAATCGGAAATAGTTTAGATTTAATCGGATTTTACAATACATATTTTGAATGTTGTAAACAGCATGGCTACAAAGACGTAAGATTTATTTTATCTCCACAAAGACGAGTTATGATTAAAATTTTTTTATAAACAAATAACCCTGCCTATCTTCATGATAGATACATGTATCGACGTCTTTTTGACTTTTTCTGCCTTGGAGAAAACGGAATGAAAGAAGAGATAGGAGACACAGCAAGCTTTGAATCTGTTCTTAAACAAACATGTCTTTTATTCGGGTACGTACAAAATGAATTTCTCTCATTAATAAAATCGATGACGTTACACGAATTTCTATTGCAAAAACTCAACACAAGTCATCCTTTCTACGGATCAAAAAAAATGATCAATTATGAAGAAGATTGGTTGGAAACCATAGTGTGTGAAAAAGATAAAAAATGTTATTTCTGTCAAAAGACTCAAACTCTCTATGAGGAAATGATGAACAAAACACTTTAGGTTTATAGCTATCAGATTTTTAGTGACGATAACGACAGATTAACCTTTACTTATGGCAGCAAGTCTAGATTAAAATTTCAGATTTAATGACCAAGATATCAGATTATAGATTTTTTGTACTCTTTTTTTTTTTATTCATCATAAATAAACAACATATTCAATCAAGTGTGAAAAAGCTTTTCAATCTCCTTTTTAAAATTTATTCCATGTCTAGCTCCAAACTCCATCCACGATTTTCTTCCAGGTAAATTGTCAATTGCTTTTACCATCTCTTCATCCGCTTTCCATTTTTTTTTTGATGTCTGCACTGGCATTTGCATATCCAATATCATGTTTTTTTAGCAATTCTATCCAATCTATTTATTCCTTCTTGACCCAATGCCAATAGTTTTTCAGATGAGTACCAGGACCAAGAAACTGATAACCGGGTGGGTGAAATTCAATCCCCGTCTTAGCTATCCATGTTTGAATATCAAATCCATTTCCTTTCTGTTTTCGATTTCCGTTTATCAATTGTTCATATCTACTCAACACACCATTATCCCCTTTATATCCATTATTTGGTAACAACCCACCATAATTCCGACTCCATACAATACCACCGGTTTGTTTCTGAAAAACACTTTTTCTTTTTCCACATTCATCACATTTAAAAATAGAATAAGATGTACCCAATTTTGTCACCCCTCGCCGAAGAAAATTTTCAGACGTATGTTTACGACACGAAAGACAATAACTCTTCATTCTTTTCTTTCCTGATTTTAATGTTCACCATGAGAAAGGATGGTCAGTAATGAAAGAAATCATGCCAATAACCAAATATAAGATCCATATAACCTTGAAATTGTTTCCACCTCTTACAACTTTGACACGAATAAACTCTAAATTCTATCCCTGTTTTAGTCTTCTTAACTCCAACGAATTCAGAATGTGTATAACGATTACAACGAACACAAATAGACAAATTCTTCATCGTTTCTAAAACACAGTATCTTCTCCTTGTTCTCTTTCTCCTTTGAAGTGATAATGTCCGTCGTAAAATTCAAATGTCAATTGACTCACAAAAGGTTCGGCCGTTAAAAATCTTCCTCTAGGACAACAAGCTCTGTTAATTCCCTCGCTTCTGGAATTCGGTCGTGGACAAATCTGAAAACGTAAAACGGAAAACGTCAACTCTAGATATTTATTATGTAGGGATGGTGTGTTCTGTATTATTTTTCTGATAAAATCAACAACTTACCACCGAATGAATGTTGCAAACTTTTAATGTCTCCAATTCATCAATTATATCAGACTCGTCATGTGAGGGACAAGAGACGTCAACCACTGCTTAACTTTTTCATAACTTCTTTTTTCTGTATTAACCATCTTAAGACCTCATAAAAGGAAATGATTATGATGTCTCTCTCTTACAACTCAACCCAGGGGACAGCCAAAGTGAAGACAAAAAGATCTCTCGACCAGTTCATATGATCCTTTTTTTTACGAGGTCAGACAACTTAAGATAATTAATCTACTACACATGAACGGATATAGACATAAATCAACACGATTGAATGTCAACTTACCCATACTGTTGTTTAAGCTGACTTTCAAGCGCTTTGATGTCTATTTCATTTTATTTTAATTATTTTTATTTTTAAAATAAAACAATACCTCATAAAGGAAATGATTATGACTTCGCTCATCCTACTACTCAACCCAGATGACAACTAAAAGTGAGGACATAGTCTTTGCAGTTCATATGATCCTTTTTAAGAGGTCAGACTTTATTATTCTATGATAATTTTAAAACCATATACTTTCTCCTTTTTTATTCTAAATGTAGTCGAAAAAAAAACAACAACAACAAAGGTAATAGAAGTCAGATAAATTTTATCTTTCTCTTTCTTCTCTTGCCTTCATTGTTTTTTTCGACTTCTATTTTTAATGGAATCGATGAAGAACAAGTCATCACACTGCCTATTCTTCCAAAAGACGACCTCTAAAATGAGGACTATCTCTTATATCTGAGATTTCAATAAATATTTATCTTCATTTCTCTCATTGTTGATGATATTGGTTACTGGAGCGATCGCTTGGATTCTTTTATTTTATCCAAGCAATCACTCCAGGCAACCAATGTGATCAAATCAACACAAAATTAAAATATTCATAATATCTTCCTAAATCTTCAAAATTAAGTTAAACAAAACAACAAATAGGCCAAGAAGAACACTGTAAGTTTATCTTCATGTCTTTCGTCTTTGTCTACTTGTTTCCGACTTCTGGACATCGATAACTCGTAATTCAATTTTATTCTATAATTAAACCCGATAAGAGACAATAAAAAAAAATAATATAGGTCGAAATGGAAAGTTGATTCTTTTTATTCCTACGACTTTTACTTCGGTCTGTATTAATTTCTTCAAAACACCGATCATACAAACATTAGTAGGTTTAACGGGTTAATACAATATCAATCCTATAACCAACTTTATGCTTTACATGTAGCCTTTGGATCTACTATACCTTCTCCATCTTTCCGGTCCTGACGAAAATGAAAGCAAAGTCAAAAAACAAATATTCCAAGGAGAAGCCGATAACTTTATCTTTTCGTCTCCTTCTTGGTCTAATTGTTTCGACTTCTGGATACTATCATCTGAATCACAACATTCCGCCATCTTCCCCGCCAAAGTCCAATTTCCGCCCCAATTAGCATAAAAAGTGTACAATCTGACCCCCTATACTACTACTACGCGCACTCAGTAACTGGTTTTGACGCCATCCCGTACATTCAAGAGGTTTCGAAAACTACCAAGAGAGTCTTGAGTAGCTACAATGTTAAAGTTGGCCAAAAACTTTTCAGACGCAAGCCATATTTTTGCTAAACCTTAGGATGCTGTACTGAGTAAACAAAGAACAGATGCCATTTCCGCTATCCTGTGCGACGACTGTGATGAGTAAATCGGATCCGCAGACCAAACGTCAGTTTGGGATCCGTTTGAAATGTACTATGCATTACATATTGTGGTTACTGATTCAGGGACTGCGCAGAGGGAGGGGCTGGGGGGCTTTAGCCCCCCCCCCCCACTTTTTTGCAAGAATAAAAATAAATTAAACAAAAAATAATTTAACAAAAGTAACGGAGTGAAAAATAGCAAAAAATCGTTCATTAGAAAGTGACCAGAGTTACTGGCAAAGACAAATGTGCAGATAAATAGACAGAATGAAGTATTAGTCGTTACAATTGTAATATATTTTTTTGCATTTAACCTAGCAGAGGTAAACGTCTTTTAAATAGCATTTTTTTCCTGCGGACCTCTCAGGAAAACGCGTTGTTTCGTAATTGGTCAATTTCGATCCAAAGTAATAACTGGGTTTAGTTTATAAGGCGATTCTCAAACAAATTTTTTTATTAGTTTCAACCTTGATTTTTGGAAGATCATGAAGTTATTGTTTCTCTTGTTATTGTGCGTCCTGATTTTAGCTCGATCAGTGCAAAGTCCGTCTTTTGATGTCAGGCTTCACAGCTCGTTGAGCAGTCCAATTGCAAGTTTTGTTGAACACGGTCTGTTTATAAAAACACTTTGTCATAGAAAGTATTTAAACCGCAGAATTGTGTATAGCTCTGGTCATCAAGGAACATTCAATCCGGCGGTTATTACGAACATAGAAGTGCACATGGTACACGGCAACATAAATACGAACGACGAGATTTCACATACCACTGGTAATGCGAAGAAGAGATCTCTTAAAATTTCTGATTACTTTTCCAAACAAAATGGACAAGGTTCTTTATCTGGTGAGTAAACTCTGCATAATTTTTGCTACTTTTTTCTGATTCTGTTCTATAATTGAATTATTTCCAGTCACTTTTTCATGTGACATATTGGTCTAATAATGTTTCATTTACATTCTTTAAAAGAACCTCCACCCAAAAGAATGTGCGAAACAATCAACTTCACTAGTAAAGTAGAAGCCACAATATCCAGTCAAGAGTTGCAGCCTCCTCCAATCCAATCACAAGTTGATCAGTCGACAGCCAGTGAAGTGGTAGAGATGAAAATAACGGAACCATTCCAACCTGCGGATTTCAACTTTCCAAAAAAGCATTATGGCAAACAGAATCGGGCATTTCAATCCAAGTGGTTTTCGGAGTTTCCCTGGCTACACTCTAATGAGCAAAGCGATCCTGTGTTGTGTTTCACTTGCATGCAACAAAATGCAAAATCAAATCTTCGAGCAGGCAGAAGTAAGGAAGTCTGCTTTATTTCTAAAGGGTTTTCAAACTGGAAAAAGGGTTAGCGCGATTCAAGGAGCATCAAGTGTCTGAATGCCACAAAATAGCCATTGACTATGAAACAAACCTTTCCAGAACCTGCGGAAATGTGTGGGAAATGTCCAGTGATGCAGCAAAAAAGATAATAGAGTCTAACCGTATATGCTTCATCAAAGTCATTGAATGTTTGCAGTATCTTGCCCGGCAAGGACAGGCTATGCAGGGTGATACCGATGATGAATCAAACTTTATTCAGTTACTCAAACTAAGAGGGAAAGACCAGCCTCTTCTCTTAAAATGGTTAGAGAGGAAAGAAGACAGATACACCTCAAACGATATTCAAAATGAAGTAATTGCCATCATAGCGAATCATGTCATCCGTGATCTGGTATCGGAAATCAGGGGTGGCTTTTTTTCAATCATATGCAACAAGTACACAGATATCAGTAACAAGGAACAACTAACCATCTGCATTCGATGGGTTGACAAAGAGCCAATTAGAGGCCCACGAAGATTTCCTCGGGTACCTGACATCGGCGCAAAGACTATAGTGTCGGCTATAAAAGATGTGTTATTAAAACTACAGTTAACATTAGTTAATTGTAGGGGACAATGGTATGATGGAGCCAGCAACATGATGGGACATAAAACTGGTGTGGCTAAAAGAATCCAGGACCTCCAACCAAAGGCTTATCCTATTCACTGTCATGGACACTACTCACTCAGCTTAAGTGTAAAGGACACCACGAAAAACTGTAAGTTGTTATCAGACTCATGGACACAGCAAAAGAAATCGTTTCCCTCATAAAGTTTTCACCAAAACGAGAAAATCTCCTGGGGGAAATAAAAGAAAACCTAGAAGGCCCTGAATCTGAAGCCAAGGGCATACTTGGCCTTTGCCCCACTAGATGGACAGTACGCGCAAGCTGTTTTCGGCAAATCCTAGACAATTATACAGCTCTTCTTCAGGAGTGGACAATTTCCCTTGATGAGAAACTCCAGTCCAATATACGTGGCTGAATCATTGGATGCCAAGCGCAAATGAACACTTTTGACTTTTGATGAACGCTATTGACCAGCGGTTTGACCAGCCAAGCTTTGATACATATGCAAAGATGGAGTCTCTCTTAATAATTAAAAGACCCTCAATTCGCAGGACAAATCCGAAGAGCTGAAGTTTATGGAAAAACTGTACAACGATAATGTTAATATTTCATTGTTAACCGCCCAGATGGAAATTTTACAAGTGCTGCTGAAGGATGGTGATTATTTTTGTTTTGACGAGATCATAGTAAAAATTAAAGAGCTACCCAACCCAGAACGGGAAATGATAAAAGAAGTTATCACGTTATGTAAGCTGATTCTCGTAAATCCAGCGACCAGTGCAGCGGGTGAAAGATCTTTTTCGACTGCCCGGAGGCTAAAAACATGGCTCCGTTCAAGAATGAACCAGGAACGATTTAGTAACCTGACAGTTTTAAACATACACAAAGAAAGAACGGACAGGCTTTCCACCATTGACATCGTAAACGAATTTACCGACTGCAACACAGACACAAAGCGTAATTTTGGCACTTTTCGAGTAAATGATGTACAGTAACTTTAATATAAATATAATATTTTGAATGAATAATTAAACAATTATTGAACTCGGCTTTCGTATGATATGAAGATATACAGATCTCGGAGGGTGTTATCCACCGGGCTCAAGCCTTTGGCTTTGGCGGATAACCCCCTCGATCTGCATAAATCTTCATATCATACTCAGCCTCGCGTAATAATTGCTCAGTAATTATACAGCGTTGAGTTCAAGGCAGCTCAAGCAAAATCGTTGGATTTCTGGCTTATTTATAGTAATTAAAGGTTGATATCAGTAGTATAACATAACAATCTATGATATTTCAATTTAGTGATGGTGAATTTTCAGACCAGATAGCAACATCACTGAAGATGTGGAAAAAAATCAATAGTTTTATAGTTTTAATAGCATTCTCCGTCACTTTAGAGAAATTGAATAGCAACCCACAAGCATGCCCCCCCCTCCCTCTGCCCCGCCCAAAAAAAAAATTCCTTCACGCATTCTTCTTTAGCACCCCCACTCGAAAACTTGCTGCACGGTCCCTGTGATTGTCTGGTGAGTTCTTGATAGGGCAGTGTGGAAGAGCGAGGTTTCAACTATCTTCACAGGCATTTTCAAAGAAAAATTCCACAACTATCTTTTATGTTTATTTCACTTTGTTCCATGTTTACAATTCAAGGTGTGGTCACGTTTTCTGTGACACTTGATTCGCTCGGTTGCGGCGAAAACAAGCAAATTAAAAAAAAACCTGAGCAGACTCATTATTTTGATCATTACACTCAACACGCTAACGTTGTAGAGTGCCGCCGTCGCAGAATTGAATGCGAAAGGTTCTTTATTCCAAAACACGGTTCTTTGATAAATGCAGTGTTTTCTTTATCCTTTGAATTCAATAAATTGCGATATTTTCGTTAACACAACTTTCTTTTCCTGATGCAGTAACTGGTGCGTCACCTGCTTCTGTCACCGTTGAATTCGACGGTAAATTTTTTCCTTTTTTCCTTCCTTTCTGGAGACAAAGCGGGCTGCTGTGAAGAGGAAGTCGCTCAACCTTAAATGAGAAAATTGAGCAAACCATTTAACAATTTATGTTTATTTTGTCAAACCTTGCAAATTAGTGCAGTTTTCAAATGATTGTCGAAAGTAATAACGCGATTGCAATTGTTATTCTTAGTGACTGGTTAAAATTCTCGCGCCAGTTTATCAACCAATTAGAAGGAAACCAATCGTGACTTGCATGCGTATTTTCCCCGTGCTTTGATCAAGTTACACGGAATTGCTACGAATTGCGCTGTTTGCAGCTGCTGTGATTGGTCGAAGTAATTACTTTGGTATTTGTTTTACGACACTCAATTCTCTCTATACGAAAATTCGATTTTTTTTAACAAGATAAAAAGGGTAACTTAACCACAATGAAGAAAGATTTGCGAGCTGACGTTTCGAGTGTTAGACCTCCATCAGAAGGAAGCATCAGCTAGAAGCATCAGTTAGCCCTAAACATCTTTCTTACGGGGCTTAAATTACCTTTATTATCTTGTTTTCTACAACGAAATTCATGTTTCACCAACTCCCTACAGAAGCAGGTTCTTTTGAAAGTAATCGCGGCGT
This sequence comes from Montipora foliosa, assembly GCF_036669935.1. NCBI lineage: Eukaryota > Metazoa > Cnidaria > Anthozoa > Scleractinia > Acroporidae > Montipora > Montipora foliosa. The sequence goes on from NC_090879.1 coordinate 38,387,798, forward strand.
TGCAAAATTATGCAGATTAGCAGTTACAAATTAAATCCCATCTTGCGAATATGCAGTACGCTTATGAAAAAAACAACTTGATTAAAAGAAACAAATTTTTTCACTATTTCTTTCCAACCCTAAGTTAACAAATGATTACAGCTAGTACAATATGGAATGAGGATGAAACCAAGGGAATCGCTCCGCAGATCATGTTATGTCCTATACTCAGGGGTGTTTATACTGGGAATAACATCACCGCTAATGCTGAATCACCATCTCTGTTTCAACATAAAACAATTAAAAACATAAGCCAAAGAGGAAAGACAAAGTAACAAGACATTCGATTACTGCAGCCAAGTGCTTTCTTTCAGAATTAGCGAGAGTCTACTTTTTTTTAAATGAACGGTTTCAAACCAGCGTAAACCCTTTCATCCCTTAGGGCTCCCGATTGATCATAATATCTTACAAAAACTTGTTTTTAAAAGTGCTACTATGATAAAAATAACCATTTCCTTTTTTTCTTCAGATTTTGGAAATGTTTTTGCTTAACACCTGACTGGCAAAATTTTGAGCTTTCATATTATCCAAAGGCTGTTTACTTTGAGTGAAAGTTTTGGATTTCACGTGCGCCATTACTCACGTTAAAAACGGACCGATTGGACCTCAGAGGGTTGGAGCTAGGGAAAAGTGACGTGATTTACTCACTAGCTTAAAATTCCAGCGTGTAAATGTTGCTTATTATATAAGCAAACCACGAGTTTAAAGGTCTGAAAGCCTGAAACTGCCGTGCTTCATATTAATCCAGCCGCGTTCACACGCATTGCATTCTTAAACTAGTGAGTCCTTGACGTCGTTTTCTTCTCAATTCAGCTCTGTCAAGATTCCAAAGTCAGCAATGGCAGACCATTAAATAGGAAAATTCCAGTTAAAATAAACTGGTCACTCAGTGTTTAGTTAACATAGTTTTGAAATCCAAAGGAAAAGAAGAATTTATTTATTTTGGTCATAGTAGCACTGTAAAAGGGAACAAATCATTAAGGTAACTTGACCAAGAGGGTCCAAATTCCCAAAGGGGGTCCATATTTTCAAGGGGATTACACGCTTCAGTCTAGAAATTGTCCTCTTGTGTATAGCTCAGCATAGAGGTGATAAACTTACAAAAACTTGCCAATTTCAAGCTTTGACAGCATTAAAAAAATCACAAGGAAACTTGCATGGATTGATCATCCAGCTGAAAGTCTCTTTGGTTGGCCAGGACTAATCCTCGAGCTATGTTACGTGTTTCACCTACTTAATCGTAACTATCACAAAATTCTCGAATCTGATTAGTTATCAACAACCCTGATTTCAGCCCATTGATTGGCTGAGAGCACGTCAATCCCAGACAGAGTGCAGAAAAATGAAATGAGTGCAGAAAGTTGAAATGAGTGCCATGAAGGTGAAATTTCTGCATTGGCAGCCAGTCAAATGAGAGCCCTGGATGGCGCAATTTTTCCTTGATTGCGTGATATGCGTGCGTTTCTTCTGCCACTTAAGTTAACCATTAAGTAATCACATGATTTTTCTCGTGCAATTTAGAATTTAGAATAGGACTTGTAAATGTTTTCAAAGACTCCAAATTGTGCGTCTCTGAAAGAATTTAATCGTGCTTCTTTGTTCCAAATTGCACTCGAAATCATATGATTACCTACATAATGTCACGTCAGCCATGTTGGTGTTCCAAAACAAAGAAATGGCAACCATGATGGTGTACCAAACTAATCCTCCCGGAATTGAACTCTATTTTTATGCAAATACTTTATTTTGTTTCAGTAATCCAATATGGCTGCTGGTCACGTGAATGAAAACGCTCTATTGGAGAGTTTGTAATTGGACAGCTGTACGCCTCATCAAGCATGCGCTAGTTGTACTTTTCCAGAGCCATTTAAAAAACTCAGAAAAGTTGAGCAGATTAAGCTATAAAACTTTTGTCACCTTCATCTTCTCGTATTTTGTGACAGCTACGATTAATTGATAAAAGGAGTTCTCGTCGTACAATTCAGGGCGTAACCGAGCTCGAAATTTCCACTAGGCCTCTCGCTTCGTGCTCTGCCTATTTTGAAATTACTCGCCTGACTACTCCCTGAATTGTATTCCACTCAGTCCTATTACCATTATGCACCCCATTACAAACTTAAAGGCCATTAGAGGCCAGCCAAATAGCTCTCGCTCCACAAGCAACATAGACAGTGGGCCCAGTAAATGAACAGAATTGGTTTCACTTCATTCAACGTTACCTGTTTAGGAATGTCCCAACTTCTTGTTCTACACTGCCACTCTGAACTAAAGGCACTACCCTTCACAAGAAAAGAATTGTTCAATTAAATTTTAAAGTTAAATCCATTTTGACTGAACTTGTGACACAACTAAAAATATACTTTCGAACATATGAAAACGCAATAAGAATACTGAACTACAACTATTACATTGAGACTACTAAAGGAGAAAATAGTGGGAAAGGATCAAAAGGAAACATGGAACATGACACCAAGTGAATTTATGCAATGCTGTAGCGCTGATTATCCTCCTGGTAAACAACATGACGCAATCCCCTGCAGCTGGATGATGTGGATGGTGTGATTATATAACTAGCCACAAGAGGCACCACACCTAAAAGAGAATGGCATCAGAGTCACCAAATGGAATACATTTGGAAGGTGGCTGCCACATAACATCTCGAAAAGGTAGACCACAACAGTAGCACAGGACATGTCTGGGTCAACGGTTTCCATAGGGTCTATATTGCACAGAGTGTGCATGGTAAAACCCAAACAGACTTGTTTGTTGCATCATCTACGATGACACAGCATGAGGCAGAGACAACATGGCTGACTACCGTCGTGGTCTCTCAAGACATGCAGGTAGAGGTTCATGTCCCCTGCCATTGGTAAGAAAAGGATACCACCTGGACCTTGACACGATGACAGGGAAGGACCCAAACATGACTTTGCCTTGGACACCCTTGGCATTGCCACACGATCATTTAGATCTCTATAAATGTTGCTGTAATCTACAGTCAAAGAGAAAAAAATGACACATGTCACTCCACGTACGTTTGGAAACAAATGAAACATGGACAAGATCTCAACAGACATCCTATTACATTGTGGTTGGCTTTCAATCATAATACCTGGCCCTTGTCTTTGCCCACGCCATTTTTGGTGACAAACCGTCTTTTGCAATTTGTATGGGTTGAAACCGCAATGCAAGGCAATGACCTCCAACAATTTAGAAGTAGAGGGCCATAGCGAGGGTCTTACAGAGTCTGTCCTGAGGGTTACATTCTTTGTCGTGTGTATTGTATACCAAGGTTCTGTCGTGGATCTCCTCATTGAGCTGGCCAGATTACGACTAGGAATGACACTTGCGTGCCCCTTATTGAGAGGAGTCTTTCTAATCAGGTCTTTACTGCTGCCGCTATTGTTCTCATTTCACTTGACGGAGTTCGTCATCTTTCTCTCCACCCAACACAAAGGCAGAGGTTTTTTCATCGTCTCCTAGGATCTCTCAACTAGTCATGCATCTCGCACGGTATACAGAGTACAAAAAGAACGCCTTCACATCTTTTCCTTTACTTAGAAAATGGATTGCTGGCTGCCAGAATAAGGCGATATGAAAGTAGCAAAGCCCCTAAGCAGCAGTATGCCCATCAATGACAACTTAGTGGGGGCAATGCACATCCGTTTGAATTTTGCTGCGATCTGGTTGTTGATTGACAGAGTGCCAGACGTCATGAATTGACTTTATGTATTGATAAAATCAATGGATGTGTGCACTGTTTTTATCCCAGACTACACGCAGCCAATGCCCTGGAGCAAGGACTTCACAGTGCCATAAATAATTTGAGGAGTGTAGCAGTCATCAATGACTGGAACCAGATTTATCAGTCCCTCTCCTCCAGTCATTTTCTGCAGTGCAAGATGGGTCACAGAATGTGTGGTCAATGTGCAGAACAACTGCTTGGGAATCTCACGTTCAATTTCTAACTTTGATATGGACGACTCAGGACAGCCATAGCATGCCTGCAAAATGGGTGGCAAGACCAAATGGACGCAACAATGGATGCGTACACCATTAATGCCCTGAAAACCTAGTCTGCGACTCTTTTGGGCTCTTTTTTCTTCAAGCATGCGTGCTTCAAGGCATACTTGGTCAGAACCAACGATTGTCCTGATCAATGTATGTGATAAGGTTGCAATTGTAGCAACTAGTGATGTCTTCTCCAGGGTAAAAAAGAGATCCAGGAACATTGTTACAGGGTCCAAGTATGTTGCAGCTGCCACAACATGGTTGACATCTGTGACTAATGGTGTTTGCTGCAGGTTGCCAAGATGCCTGCCAAGATGCCTGCCAAGCTGCAATTGGAATGACAATGACAATGTTGCACGTGCCAGGGAACCACCGTGAGTTTACAGACCTTGCAGGCTGACAAGGACAATGCCATGAATCCAGTTGTTGGAGTCACTTTGCCCATCCTCAAAGAGGAATGACAAACCTCCCTTGTACATCTTAGACATGAAGAGCATGCCTGTGGAGGGGCATCACATGCCCAGTTTGTGGTGGGTGAAATGACTGAGGATGACCGTTCCATCTGGTTCCTCAGTGAATTCTATATTTGAGACTTCTGGGAGTGACTTTTATCACTGAAGGATGACAGCATTCTGACCTTCATGGTCCTGGCCCACAGATTTAAGTTTACAATGCTTATCCAGCAATCAACAAGTTGAATTTAACAAAAATGTCAACTCAAACAGGTAGATGCCACTGTCATCAATCAAAGGTTTTCCCCCTCTGATTCACAGGCTTTCACTCTCTCTCTCTCTCTCTCTCTGGTCTTTGGCATGAGGTGGTCTTCAACTCTTGAAGAGAGACTGTCCTACAGTAAACAAGGCATCTAGTTGCAGAAATGTCGTCTGACATTCAAGCCTGACTTCTAATCATGATCTGAGTTTGATCCCTTTGAACAGATAAGCATGGCCTTGGTGTTCCATTAATGTCTGAAAGTGCACTGCCTGGAAGTCAACTCCATTGCTTCCTATCCGCTCTTGGGTTGGCAGGGTTGGCAAGCACTATTTGCACCACAAGGTTTGTTTTGCCAAAGGTACAACGATTTGACCCTAGCCTATGACAGTGACTCCACCAACCACCATCCCCATGGTTAACAATGAATCCAGGCCATGTGAAAAAATAGTGAACACTTTATCCCTGTCACCTGACCCTCTGTGGACAGGTAGGAGGCGGACGCGAACATAATGCACCAAGACTAATGCCTGGCTGCTGAATGGACAATGGAAGAGGTGTAGGTCTTTGCTGATACAAAGCTAACCCTTCCAGAAGGTCATGAAAGAAGAGACGTGGGACTGCCGGTGGCAGGCCCAAAGACGTCAGGATCACAATGTAGCAAACGTCACTGCCGACCTGGATGTGCAGGATTCAATGGATCCAAGAGATGCTTTCTACTACAGCAGGGCCAATTTTCGGGGGAAGAGGTATAGTACAATATCTACACTAGTTTCTACCCCAAGGTGGAGTATACGAAATACTTCATTGGGTATGATCCCCATTGGTGAATCCACCTTCATCTGAACTGGGGATGACAGGCCTCACCTTGTACTTTGGATTGGCCTAGCGCACACTGCTTCTTAAGAGCCTCTACCATCCAGTCCTGTCCAACTGCCACAAGATGACAAACTGACCTTCATGGAGGAGAACCCTTGACAAGGCGAGTTATTCTTGTGAACAACACCATTTTTCCTCTTCTGGAAAACTGTTCTGTTGAGCTTTTTCCCTAGCAACAGCTCATGATGTGTTACCACTTTGAAGTGGAACAAGCCTCGTGTGGCAACTGGTGCACTACGGAGTTTCTACATCCTCAAACACATCCACAAGGTAGGGAGAATCATTTGCCCCCTCCTTTTTTCTCAGGACATCTCCCCCTCCCTCTCTCTTTATCTGTAACAGATGTGGCCCTTCAAGCAGCAGAGAGTGGGCCTCTTCTAATTCTACCTTTACAGGATGGCATCAAACAATGCCAAGCCCACTTCCAAACATTGTATGTCTGGGAAGGAATCCTGTTGGACAATGCTAAGAGCCAGAAGAATCTTGGCCTGTGGGGGCTGCTTAAGATGATGCGGACTTTCCATTTGGACCAATATGCATGAATTCATTGAAAACCGCTTTTGACCTTCATGGACAGAAAGAACGTGCACTAGAACAGTCTCTTGACTAAGGACACCCGAAGTAAGTAAAAACTGCAAACCGGTGACTTCCTGTCCTCTGTCAACCTGAAGATCCTTGTCTCAGCCTAACGACCAGTACCAAGCCTTGGAGCACCTTAATGACCGTGTGTTGTGCTTTAACACTGTCTCTAAGGTGCCTCCAACACCCTAACAAACCACCCTTGCATCTCCTGCTCTGAGCCCAGGAGATTTCACCCTGGAATTCTTCTTGTACCGACACAAGAATAACAGATACCAGACCCTCTGAGGCAAATCTTCTGCAGGTCTGAGGGTTCTCCCTGAAGGCTGAGGGAAGTGTTTTTCCTACACTAAGATGTGCTACAATAAGGCACCCTTGACAAACTCGAGCATCCCTTGGACAAACCGCCCAAACCCACACCATCCACAGGTAAACATTCTCTGCCCACAAGGACTACCACCAAACAAGTGCTGGATTCCATTGCCACCTGAACCGTCCACTACAGCTATCAGCATCTCTTGCAAAACCCTTGTTCCCCTTGGAGCACCCTTCAGTTGGGAATGTACCGATGATTTTTGTCAGTGCTTTTTCAACATCCTGAAGGTTGTAATCTTGAATCTCCTTAAACGATACAAATTGCACCTCCTTAATTTCCACCAATCAGAATGCTCCATTTCCAACCTTCCAAAGGGGTTTAAATGGTCTCACAGTACTACTACAGTTAGAGAGTCTAACATCTCCTCCTTTCTACAGGATAATTATTGGCAGAGTGTCATGATCCAAGAGTGTTGAGGTATGTCAGATTTCAATCACCACCACAAAAAATCACAAGCCCGAGTTGCCTGAGCATGTTATCTTTGAAGTGTGGGAACTGATTGATCGTGACGGGCCACACAAATGCACAAGAAATCGTCCATAAAAGACACAGAGACATACAGAAAAATGAAGCATTAAACAGTTTAATTGATAGCTCATTGCAATGACAGGTTTGCCTTCTGCCCATTCAGCAAATTTAGTTGGGCTGAAACACAGAACTACATTCCTGATATAAAAGATAAATTCATAAATGGATCTATGTCTGTAATTTTTTTCCAGAAAATAAAAAAAATACCTTCTTTCAGCTCGTCTACAAACTGATCTTGCTACATGTAACAAAACAGCACTTTTCCCACCTGACTAAAAGAAATGACTGCAAATAGCAGGGCTTTTCTTTGATTACTGGTAGTTCAAAGGGCACTCTGTTACATCATTTTGTCCCTTCTCATAATGGGATTATAAACAAAGGGGTGGCGAATGGTACATCCAAAATCTTGGCACTCACAAACTTTTCATACAATCTCGAAATCTCGACAGCCTTTGCGAAGAGTCTTGAAGTCTCCTTTATATAATTATATTGCATTTATTTTGGTCTTGCATGTTTTGGTTTCGGTCTTGGATTTGCAAACAAGGGTCTTGGCATCTTGACGAGTTGCAGATTTTAACATTCGCCACCCCTAAACAAGGAAAGAGAACTTGAAAAACTTGTTCAGATTTTCAAGTTATGTATACTTAAGAATTATTCTGCAAGGGTGCACTGGATATGAAGTGATAGGTAACCAACGAGCATAGCACCGAGCTGAATAATTGTTTAATTAAAAACTCCATGGTGTTCCCAGGGGTAATATTGTCGACTTAACCATTGATTTCTGCCTTGGTCAATTCCGGTCCAAAACGGCTTTTGTCAACCCTTTTTTTTCAGAGCTGCAAAAATGTTTTCAGCCCGCTTTATTGCTGACATGTTCCTCGACCATATTAGGTGCAGAAGGTATATGAACTGATAGCCTGTATCCGGCGAGCCAATGAAAACCCTGGAAATCTGAAATCAGTAGTTCAGTTTTTAATAATGATAATTATTCATTCCTTTGTAGCTTGCTCTGGTGAAAGTGCAGCTCTCATGACTTACCCTGGGTGTATTACATAAAAAATGATTCTTTGCCTTCTGGAATAAAGTTTTTCCTTGTAACTTTGTTATTGACAACAATCTGTTTTC